>NC_034425.1:9007554-9307554 GCF_002078875.1 Numida meleagris
GTAGCCCTAGAATGGAAAAATAAAAGTGACACTGTCCTTTTCTTTTTTTTTTTTTTTTTTTTTTTTTTTTGAGATGGGTGGTCTAAAACCACCACCACCCACCACCAGTTTAATTCTAAGCCACAGTATTATTTGAACTTTTCATGGTAGGCAAAGAGAAATCACTGAAGATTGCCTAGACCTAGAAATATGAATGAATTAATGTCAAAATATGACCCAAGGCCCCACTCATCTTGACTGTCCTTTGTGAGAATTAATTGATATTTGCAGAAGGCTTTGAAGAAAAATAGTGTGATTGTTTGCACAATTACCCCAGGAGAACAGTCTGTATCCTACTTGCCTTTCTGCTGCTAATCAGACTCCCTGTAACACAAATATACACTCCCTCTAGAAATCAGAGGGAGGTCCGTGCTTCCACAAAGGATTCACACTGCACCAGCACTGCTGGTGAGGACTGACTTCCTAGCTCAGATGCTTGAATCTAGGTGCTTAAAATTAAATATCTCATCTGAAACCCGAGTGTAAGTGTGTAAAAGCTAAAGGTATAGAATTAACAAGAAATTCAAACACATCCATCCTACCCAGTACAATTCGAAGACTTGAAATTGGATAATAACAATGTGGCAGTTTCATTATATTACCTATTACTGTTTTAAATCCACAATACTTCCAAGAATTATTTTCTCCCATGCAGTAATCAGAACAGCACTGAAGTCCACAGTTTGGGAAGGACATAGTCATTGTAGTGAAAGCCCCTGATATCAGAAGTGAAAACGTCAAGGGAAAAGACATCAAGAAGGGTTTTGCATCACTCCCTCCCATTTTCATTGTAAAAATGTAAACTTAAGTCTCAAGTGTCTTGTTAGGCAAGCTCAGCAAATGGGAATCTTGAGCAAGTAAGTTTCACTTTTGCTTGCTGAGATTGTTTTGGTATCTGAAAACGTGCTTTGGATGATAGGAACGTGGTTAGGTATTTGAATACTTTTTCTACCCCTAGCCTTGTAATAGCCTCCTTGAGAAATGCCTTCAGACTACTGCATCGTATTACTGGTCTCAGATCATTTACATCTAATGTTCCAGCGTTGTTAACAAAAGCTGGGCTAGCATGTGCAAATGTAAATAACATTTTTTTGATGTGAAATCCCAGTTTAACTACATAACGTACTTCAAAGTGGGTTTAACATTAGAAATGCCTGCCTCACTGGTTATTAAACTGCTTTCTGTAAGAGTTACTGCTTTAATTTATTCATCTGTTTTGGCTGCACTGAGCCCTGTTTCCTCCTTCATTCACTGAGGTACATTTTCAAATAAAATATTTCAAAAAAAGGACGAGTGATGTACAAACCAGCACAAACTCAACAGCAATATACGCACAGCGGTTGTTTCAAGGCACAAAGGCATGAGAACAGTCACACGTGCTGTCAGTGGTCTCAGTCACAAAGCTCATAGTCACGCAGCTCAGATGTGTTCCTCCTTGCTCACGGGAACAGCCAAACAAGCAGCAGAGCCCAGCAGCCCCAGGTGGCACAACAGTGTCTGATGGAACACTTCATGGGAAAGCTGTGATTTGGAGGGAAAGAGTCCTCAAAGGAAGGCAGTGTTCTGCAGATGGGGCTTCCCACCCTCCGCATGCACCGAGTCTTAGAGCAATCCTCATCAAGTCAATCAGAAATAGAAGGAAATAACATTTAGAATCCATCGTTTCAGAAGAACAACACTAGCTGGTATACTCATGGTTTCACTGCAAGACTCTTGCACTTCAGAATGAGACAGTACGCTGTAACACACAGGTTTCCATGGCAAACATCTCATTTCAATATAAACAGAGTATGCTGACAATGTATACTGGTAGCTGCTAATGCCCAAGGGCTGTAGAGATCACCTTATTCTTTTCAAACTACATTCACAGTTATTTATTATAAGCAGATATTAGACTGGTTGCAGAACTGTAAACTTCTTAAATGAATATCTCATCTACATTCACTGGTGCACAAAAGCTGGGAAATTTGCCGCATTATGCAAATATATATATTTTTTCCAAATATATTCCACCTTCTCTTGAATAATTCCCAAGAATGTTTACTTAATGTGGCAAACCGCTTGTGCAGAACCAACATATTTATATTATTTTGTACCAATCTTCAACATTTAGTTCCTGCATCAACCTCACTACCATGGTATTAATAACTGAGCAACAGCAACAGCTGTTGAGTGCTCCACAGGAGATGGGCGGTCTGCATTGGTTGGAAGGGGGAAAAAAAAAGGGATTACGAGGAAGATGAACACAGTGCCTCACCTTGCACTTATTTTAGAATATACACACAGAGAAAAGAAATCACATGATTAATTCAGATCTACATAAAATCAGAAAAATTAATAATCTCGGAGGTTTCCCATTTCAAGCAGTTTGCCTAAGATGAAGGTTACTCTTAATTACAGTTCTCCTTCCCTGCTTCTGTGAATGGGGAAAGTGCTGCCTGCAAACTCACACGGCAGGCTGCCTGCAGTGCAACTGGTAAGACACAGCCCCGCTCCATTTTAGGTTAGTACCATGTATTGTGTCATGTCACATCCCACATGTAACAATACTGAGTTCAATTTTTGTTTCACAAATACTGGAGAAATCAGGATTTTCTCAATTTAAGGCAATGAATTTAGTTTAGATCTCATACACCTTTCCACTTAGAGTGCAGAGATCCCAGAAAGCACTTAGGTACCAAAAGCACCAGGCAGCGATTACACGCAGATTAAAAAAAAAAACAACTTTCCTCAACTCTTTTAGAAATAAAATGTTAGCTAAGGCTATTTAGCTTCATGGATGAGTGGCTAAATTGGTTTGAGAAGTCAGCAGATCGAAAACAAATTGAGGACAGCTTCCAGGTTATTCTCTGGAACTTGTCTCCACTTTATTCACCACAAACAATCCCCAGAGACTTATTTTTCTTTGCCATTTTCTTCACCAGCCTGGAGAGCTTTGCCCACTGTTAAAGAGCCACATTCTGCTTCTCTCCACTTCTAAGCAGAAGCTGATGAAGAGGCAGATGGGACAGCACAGATTAGAAAGACAATTTTTGCTCCACTTCCAGTCCTAGGGCATCGTTCTGCTCACAGCTGGAAAGAACGGACAGCAACAGAGAGGAAAAGGATTAAGAAATCAAGCAGAATATTTAATGCAGGACCAAACTTCAAGGAACTAATTTATTCCAGCATTCAAGACTGCAGAATGAAAATAAGATAATGAAGGAGGAAAACACTTGAAGAGATGAGGCAGCAGAAATAGTCTGAGAAAAGGTACCACACCAGTGGGATGTGCTCTTACATTAGCGTATTTCAGCAGAGATAAAACATTGAATTAGTCTCATTACCACTGTTGGCTTTTGCATACAGTAAGATTGAACAAGTATGTAAACGTATCCCTGATCACATTTTTTATTTTTATCTGCTGTTGCTACTGTCAGCACGTCAGCTCATTCGCGTGCCTGTCTGACAGCGGGACCTTGCGCTGGTCAAATACTGCAAAATGGTATTTACAAAACACGGAATGAATTCTCAGGAGCTGCTTGGTTCAACCATGTTTGTGCCCCTCGATGTTCATGAATATTCAAGAGAACATGTTTTTGTTTGCACAAATGGTTGGGGAGTGGCTGTTCCTGTATGAATATATTCTCACGCAAACAAAGATACTCCTGTGGGATGGAGAGCACTTGGTAATTCACTGCTAACTGCCTGTTAGCCTCTTGTTTAAAAGGTTTGGGGCGTTTTGTCAGAAATCAGAGCCCACATCACCTGACCACTAACCACACACCAGTATTCAGCAGCAAACAGCAATGAGTACCAAACTCACACTACTGAAAAGCATGGTTTGGGTAAAGAGATGCATGGAAGCCATTCAAAGCTGTTTGTGAACAGAGTAAAGAGAGCGACCAGTCAGAGCGAGGAACTCTCCTGATTTCACAGCGCATCTTCCTTTGAAAACAGGGAATTGTTCCTGTTAGCACGCTCAGAATGGTGAAGAATAACAGCAAAACCACGAAGCATCCAGGCCAGGAGATGTCCTCCTTAAGCCCGCCTGCACTGGCTCTGTGTTACAAACTACTCTTTCAGGGTTGCGTACGACTCAACTTTTTTGTCGTTTGTGTTTCTTCCAAAAGGAAAAGCTGATAAATGATACATCAATGGATCTTGCTTAAAGATGCATCAGCTGCAGGAAATTTGGGCGCACCCGCCCCTATGGAGCAGGCAGTGCCATCAGGCTGCTGACCTCTGCAGGACGGCAGGGACAAACTGCGCTGCCTCTCCTGTGGCCACAAACAAACAGGCGCTGGCGGTTCAGAGTTAGCTCCCTCAGCAGCAATGAGCAGGTCGGGAGCTGAGTTTGGGGAGGTTCCTGCTGACCCTCACCCTCAGACAAGATCCTTCCTCCTTTGAAAACAGAGGTCACGAAGTGCCTCCGTTTGTGTGATTCATCACAGGATTTTATACATGGGAAGCTGAACTTGAGAAGGAGAGAGACAAAACACACACGGAGTCTATTAATTATGTACATCTCTCATTTGCAAATGAGAAAGCAGCATATTGGTATAAATACAATGAACATGGTGCAGCATTATAATGCCAAGTCAGACACCAGTGAGCAGTACATGTGGCACAGGTCCTGGATGCCTCCATTTCATTTTCTATGATTTCACAAAGGCCTCATAAAACTGACTTTGCTAAGCTACAAATGAACAGAAATAGGTCCACGCTTTGCCTTGCTCTTTCTACAATACGCAGTGTTTCTGAAGCCTGGAGATTCAGGATAGTTACAAAGAAGCAATACTCCACACTGCATCCTTTTTCTAAGAGTGCTGGTTTATCGAGACACAAAGGTTTTGTCGTTGTTACTCAACTTGTAATGATTACAAAAAGCATTGGTTTCAAGATACTAATCAAGGCGTGAAGGAAGTAGAATCAACCACAGAAAGCACAGCATTAATGCGTTATTGCAGAAATGAAGACTTTTTCACCACAGAAAGCCTTTTTCCTATTTCTTCATGCTTGTAGTTGTGCCCCATGATATCTTCTTGGCTAAAGGGAAACTTCAAAGAGCCTTCAGCAGCTCTGCAGAACTGCCTCCTGCTAGCACGTATCTGAAACCTAACACGCCCACCTAACGACTATCTGAGAGTTTAATGAATATTCTAGTTCCTGCAATTAGATATTGTTATTCACACCTAGGGACTCCACAGTGCATACATATTGAGCAGAAATTAATATTTATGCTTATAAGCATAATTATCCTGAAACATGAAAAAAAGATATGAAGATATTATTTGATTATTGACCTAACGAGACCCAACTCAAAAACTGACTACACGGATTTTGGAGCATAGACATAATTGGCGAGGAAGACTGGATTTACTCCCTCATACTATAAACCAGGCCGTTCAGTAGTGCTGAAAACGTCCCCGTCTTTAAAGCACAGGCAGCAGTTAAGCCTCAGAGCTGCAAGTGTTCATCCTCAGGACAGGCGCTTTTATTAGTGTATCCCCTTCCCGGTCATCCTCTTGGAGAGTTTTACCCACTTACAACACACATGTTTCTTTGTGGCTCAAGGAATAAAGAAACATTTTCCTAAGTTTACCTGGCTCTGGCTGGAGGGACTCGGCCCCTGCAGCTCCCAGGCACCTGAGGACGGCAGCGGTGGTCAGGGCTTGCCACCTCGTGCTGCAGCAGGAGGTCAGCAGCACAGCCACAGCCCTTTGCCTTCCTCCTTCCCCTCTCCACGGCGCCAGGACTTCCAGGAGCAACCGGCACTGCCTGGTTCGCTGGGGCTGACTATCAATAAACCCCGGGTTGACCCCTGCAGGGCCCCGCAGGCAGGCAGCATGCAGTGAGGTCCCATGGTCACTCCATGATTTTCCTCCTAGCTTTGATGTACTCTTAACACACCTTCTGTTGTGGAGAACACTGCAAGGACTCACAAGACTGCTCTGAGGAGCTGGGGAGCTCACCTGTGGGCCAGAAACCCATCCCTGGGCACACGCAGAGCCCGAGGTGCCTCTCCCCTCTCTGCCAGCCAGGCAGCCTGCCTCCTGCTCATCACGTTCACGTGCTCCATCTGTGTCAACATCCTCTCCTCCTCTTTTCAAATCCTGCTTTGGCTGACAGAAAGGGACGGCAAGAAGCCTTGCTACAAAACTAGGAAAATACAAATAAAATACTCCCACATTTATAGCTACACAGCAAACAGGTTGCTCTACAAGCAGCGGAATTAAGCAGGGCTGCAGTGCCCAGGATCAGCATCTTGTGGATTGTTTTCCTGAGGTCTGATGCCAGCTCCAATCACACATTCTCTCTGCATTCAAAGCTTTCCTAACACGTTCCCCAGTGCTGATTACTTTCTCCTTTGGAAGGGCTCCGGGCTCTCCATGCAGCCTCTTCCACTGCCCTGGAATGCCAACAGCTCAGTGCTGCTGTGACAGCTCTGCCCTCTGCCAGGTTGCACCGAGCTCAGTCAGTGGGCTCAGATCATTGAGAAGAGGAGTGGGGACTAAAGGAAGAGATGAGTATCTCTCCAGTATCGGTACTTCAGGAAATTAGTTTAAAAATAGAAGCCTTGCCATAATAGAATAGATTCTCCACTCTGCAAGTAAATAAAGTCTCACAGGATGAAGAATAGCAATATCAATTCCTATTTTAACTAATTCAGCTGCAGGAGATTTAGTTTTTATCTGAAGACACATCAGAGAAAATTAAAAGTCATTGATTCTGTTCCACCTCCCATTTTCCCCCCTCCCTCCCAGTTTCAGATTTCAAGCACTTACCAAGAAATTAAACACAATCATTAAAGAAGCACTAGAAATCACTTGCCTCTCAGCATCTTCTTGTTTGCTGAAAGGGAGACCATCAAAGAAACCTTTGAAAAGCAACAAAACATCCATCTCTCAGTCCCCAAAGCTTTCATTGTTTTGGGAAAGTTGTGGCCAGCTACATCCCTCCTGCCCTCTAAGGCAATTACTCACAAGTGTGATGACCTTAATTTATTCCCCAGGGCTTCCTATGTGACACTGTTTAACTTGATCTTGTTACTCACTTATGGCAGATAAGAGGTTTGAGGATTTCTCTCTGATCTTCTTCACTCAAGCTGCTGAATCCAAGAAAAATGACTTGTACCTCAACCATTCTTTTGTAACGAGTGGAGGGAAAGGAAGGTGTTTTATAGGTTTCTGAAGTTTAGAAACGAAACAAAAAGTTCCCTAATATAAATTTAGAGAAGTCAAACCTATAACTGAACTATTTTAGGCTCTCTTGAACTGCACAAGAATGCAATTTTAATTGGTCTTTTGAAAATTACCTTATCAGTTATAAGCTGTCGTAATGGAATATCTGCTTATTTAGATAACTGCTGTGAGTAGATTTATTTTTTTCTGTCAACAAAAAAACCCTCAATTATGAGCACTGAACATTTGGAGGAGATCTCACATTAACTGCAGTACATATCCTTAGAGACATCAGCTGTGCATTATGAAGTTCGTGACAATGCTGAACAACCCTGCCCAGCTGGGGGTGCTTTCCCATGAACAAGACAAAAAAGGAACCTTTATCAAATAGGGGGAAAATGGGCCAGGTGGCTGAGAAACACCTTACGCAGCAAGTTGGAAGTAAAAATGGAGCAGGAGAAGTCTGAGGATCAGATTTTCTCTTGGAAATTCACTTGGATCGTATTAGGCCCAGATGATTGCATATGAACCTGAGAAACTTCCTTCTGTAACGCCATCAAATCAAGTTACGCTAGCTTCTGGCAACAACAACCGAAGAGGAAGAAAAAAGCCTTAGGTACAGTTAAAGTGAAGGGGAGAAGGCTTTGCTTCTCTTTTACAGATGGATTTTTTTTTAGGGCAATACACTGGAAGATCTTGTGATATGAAGCAGCAAAATGTTTAGAAACCCTAAGCTAATAGAAAAGATTCCAATTGTACATTCACCTTCGAAAACTTCAAGGGTTGTTATAAGCAACCAAAAATTATTTTAAGTACTCTGAATATATTATTTTTACTATTTCCAGCCCCAAAGATGGAATATTTCTTTTACATATGTGCATTTTGCAGCTAGATACAAGGACACCTACAGTTTACCTGCAAAGGGAAACTAAGGCTAATCATTTTTCTCAGGATTATTACAGTTAAACAAACATAAAAAGAAGTCCATAGCGTAAATCCAGGAAATAGCCAGGTAAAGCTAAAGCTGAATGTCAAGCATCACCGTCTGCCCTCATGGAAACTTGATGAGAATGAGCAACCAGGAAAATTCTCTGCATCATAGCAGGGTCACCAGGGCCAGAATGACTTTGTCACAGTACTAAAATAATATTCCTGTGTCCCATTAATCCTGCTGCAAGACAGCATGCTCCCACATCTCTCAGGCACGTACACTGGACACAGAGGCAGACTACCAAAAATCTTTCTGATACTGAGGTTACTTTGAGTTCTGTGGGAGCGTGGTTCTTAAGTTCAGCTGCATCCAGGCCTGAGTCACTGAGGACTTTGCATCCTTTAGGCAAATGCATGTGCTGGCTTGCTTGACAGAATAGCACAGTGTATACAACTGAGTGAAGTTATTTTGCATGCAGGAATCATACAGAAGAACCTGGAGAGAAAATCTGTAAAAAATTTATCAAAAGTGTTGAAAAATCACTATCTCGAGTGAGGCTAGGCTGCTTGCCTTTCTTCTTTCTGAGGGTGAATTGGTAGAGAAATGAACAAATACTACCTGTTTTATCTTCGGGTTGGTTTTCTCCCTCCCCCAGAAGTGCTGTGTCTTACTGATACACACACACACAAATTAAAATCAAAGCGAAATGAGTCATCAGCACGGCCCTGGCCTGCTGGAAGCCAGGTCTGATGGCACTCGGAGGAATCGTCGTCTGGATTTTTTCCAAACAAAGAACCCAAGGACAAGTACTCTGCTCTCGTGGCCAGGACCTGTGGCACGTGTATTCAGAATTCTTCTTTTGAAGTAAAAGGTACTCTCAATATTAACTGCTCAGCTTTATTGACGGATAATTATGTATCTGAAATGCACTGAAATCGCATTGTAACTGTTATATAAACTACAATGTAATTACAGTCTTTGTAGTGTAAAATTATGACTGTTACTTAGTAATGAATTAAAGATGAGAAGTGAGATTATAGACCGGTTTGTGTCTAGATCAGACACTGCCATCCTTCTCCTGCGGTTCTCAGGAACAGGGCCTAGCTTTGCTTCACACCCACTGGGCTCAGAGTGCCGGGTTTGGGAAGCACCAGGACGAGGCAGGCGCTTGGTGCCGCTGACACGAGGTGTCCTATGGCTGGGATCCCACGCAGGCCCAACACAGGTAATTGCTGCCCGCCACGCACCTCCCCTTTGGAATCAGCCTCCCGGATAATCTGATGCTGGCAGTTTTCCCCACCATGGCACAAACAGGAATGGAAACTGCTGGTATAACAGCATTGCTTGTTAGGCAAATGTGTCAGATTTTGTTTTGTTTTGTTTTGTTTTTCTTAAGTGGAAGGAAGGTTATAAAAAAAGTTGGTCTTCCCCCGCTCCCCATTTGGTGCAGATACTCCAGTGCATCTCAACTAACTCTTCAACTATAAATTCATAAAATTTGCTTTGCCAAGAACGTTACTTGCTGTGCAAATCTTTGCCATCTGTTGCACTGTCTAACTGCAGAGACAAAACCAGGATAATTTGCCACTGTAGCATAACAACATGAGATCAATGATTTATGGGGCCCTGAATGTTCTTTACTCAGAGCTGTGTGCTTTTGCTGGCCTTCGCACCTGATTCAAATACAAACTCAAACACAACGCTGCTCCCCTCCCTTCCGTGCAGCCTCTGCACATGGAGCACAAATCCTCCAGCACCAGGCACTCCATTACTGGGCGTGCAGCCCCTCCTGCAGCAAACGAATCCAAGGAAAGGATGCTACTAAACTCTGCTACCTTGGAACATGTAAATAATGCACATCTCTCCTATAAATATTCATCCCGGTAACCTCTGCTGCCATTCAAGTAAAGGTTACCATCTTCATCCACGTCCACTTTGCATTTACCAACCAAACCATCTGAATTTTTCAACTGCCTTCTCTATTTAATTTATACTTTTCTTAGAATTCAAATGTACAACATGTTTTCTTATAGTTAAACTAAAAAAATGTATGATTTCACTTCCACTTTTTCCTTTTAACCAGTGCTTATCCATTGGCTTCAGTGGAGACACTGTGGAGCTGCATGAAAATGAGAGCAGGATCCGGGCTTACAAATCTCAATCAGTGCCCCATGGTTTTAAATAAAAAATGCCTTGTATCTGTACAGTGCAAACAAGTTTGAACAGCAACATGGGATAGAAAATACCCATCAACTTTCTAACCCCCTCTTAAATGCTAAGTACACTGAAACAAACTTCTCATCCTCTCTACGCAGTCTCCTCTGCTCTCTCTTGAAAACACCCACAACAAAATCATCCTGAAATCTGGCAGCTTTATAAGCCAAAATTAGACTTCTCTCTCCTATCATCACCTCAGGAATAAGAAAGGGAAAATAAGGAAGCAATGAAAGTTATGAATATTCACAAGCAAGAAGGGAACAGTCAATCAGTTACAAAATGACTCCCTGTGGGCTGCAGCTGTTTGGTTTTTGCCAAAAAGCCAACACCAAAAAGCATCCTGGGAATAAGAGAATTCCTGTAAGCGGGCAGCTTTTTGCTGAGGAGAGATATTGCGAACCATAAAAATTATATGCTGCTTCTGTTTCATGAACATTATATAACTGCTAGCCTAAATAGCCAGAATAAACAGAGAACGGGCATTTTTACTAGGCTTCAGAAGAGTAAAGCTATAAAGAAAATAACTCCATGAAATTTACAGGAGAGACTCATTTCAGACCATATGTTGGAAGGATCTTCATCCAAACGCTTGAGTCAGTGTGTTAGCTAAGTGTTGCATGCAGAGTTCGTGAGTTTGGGGCTGTTTGACGTTCGGGTTTCCGCAAAGCTTTCCTGCTGGCCTGCTTCTATCCTCCAAAACACGACACATCTACTCGACTTCCTGCATCACGAATTTTTCTCAACCCTCTGCACTGTGAATCTGAGCAGAAGAAAATAACTCGCTTGAATTGCTCATGGCGTGAACACTTCAGCACATGTATAGTTTTTAAGTTTCTGAGTCTTAATTGCTCCAATTTGCAATCACTCAAAGACACATCTCAATCACGAACTTGGATTACAAGCATCCTTGGCTAACGTGGTAATTCTGTCATCCAGACCCCCGCCTTTTTTATTTCACCTATCTCTTTTGACTAGGCACTTGTCTCTTATTTTTATTTATTTTTATGGTGATTTATACACCTTATAAAATTATCATTTCAAACCTGCCTGTAGGCAACAGCTGTGAGACTGGATAATTACCACTAAAAGATGGCAACGTTACAAAAAGATCCTCTCCTACAAAAAAACTCATCTGGCATAATCACTCGTTTATTTATTTAATAGATGAAATTAGTGAGAGAACAGAACACAGACAATAATGAGGGTGTTGCAGAACTCTGCCAAGTGCTACCCCAGCTCGGCATCCCCTCCTTTGGACAGAAGCTGCCAAACGCAGCTGGCCCAAAAAGGACCCATCTCTTTTGCACGTATGAAATAATGAAACAAAAAATCAACTTCCCAAAGCTTTAAAAATTGTTTTTCTTCCATATTGATTATTGGAGCTTTTCAAAAGATCATCAAGGATTTGATTTGGGAATTGTTTCTCTAAGCATATCAGAAGATCTAACATGGACCCAACATTACACTGGGATTCAGAATGTGAAGGGTGAGCTCACCTGGGTTATATGGGTGTGCAGCAACCACTGCCTCGTCCCACAGCTGGATCCCTCCTGCTGCTACAATGGTCATGTCCTCACCTGTGTGCGGTTGGGCTGTGAGTTGGAATGCTCAGATTGCCCCAGAGGGCTGACGAACAAGGGAATCATCATGCCAAATGCAACCTGAAGGCATCAAGGCCTGTGCCTCCTCTAAATGCAACAAACATCTTAAAAGTGAAAACTCTGGAAACACTGAAAACAGCCTCAGAGCTGCACTGCCAGGTCTGCAGGGCTGGACACATGTCCCACTGCCCCAGCCAGGATTTCAGTTCACTTTCCTTTTTCTACCCTTTCCAGCATCCTACAGGATGTTTTAGGAATGTCCCTTCTCATCTGTCCTCTGTTCTTTGAGGCTGGCTGATACTGTTGCTGGAGAAGCGGGCTCTAGTTTTTCTATTCATGCAGAATAGCAAGCTTTAAATAAATAATAAAACAAAAGTATTGTGTGCACATGTTTTGTAACCCAGGTAAACACGTACTAAAGGCAACAAACGTAAGCAGAAGACAAGACTTGTCTAAGTTGGGCATTAAGCCTTTTATCTGAAAACTGAATACAGAGAGCAAGAAAAAGCATTTACTGTTGTTGTAATGTGCAGTAATTTCACTGACAAGCAATTCCAGTTTTGTTTGCACCTCTTTGTTTCAGGTCCTCGAAAGCTTCACATTCAGTCTGGATTAGGGACATTTTATTTGGAAAACTGCAAACGCTACTTGAGACAGCCTGAATTTTTTTTCATTGATATTTCAAGTGAAGAAGTAGTAGAGAAAGTAAGGTGAGGCTTTTTTCTACAGTTGACCAAAATCTTCCTGAAGACGTAGCAGATTAGGTGACTTTGATAGCTAAACAATAGGGGCCGATTATTTTATCTGTTGCTAATATTCACAGCCTCAATGACAAGGGCACCCCGAAATGACAGTTAGATGCTAACCTGGCCAACATGCTGAGGGGGAAAGAACAAGGAGCAGAATCATGTTTTCCTCCTGTCTGTGTGGCTCCAAGCCCTGGCAACCCGCCCTCCCCACGTGCAAGCATCCACAGACCGCACTGTCCCTTAGCTGACAGCCACGCACTGAGCTGGAAGGGAGAGAGGCAACTCCCAGCACCTGAATTAGAATGCAAGTGTTTATCTGTCTGAAATGTATTTGAAGTGAACCTATGTTTTGAAGAGTAAATTCCCCATTACAGTGACAGAGGGCTGGTATTTCTGATTTTCCCACCAGTCTACCTGGTGGCATTCTGCTTCCTATTTTAATGACAGTCACTGTTTCAGCCTCTAACGCACTCCTACTCCTTTCTACCTGCTTTTATACTGTTGAAATTTTGTTGTTGTTGCTGTGGTTTTTTTTTAAAACACATAGTTACATTCCAGTTAACAAAAGGAATTGAAGTCCAGGCCATGAATTATTGAAGGCTGTTTGGATTCTTGTTTTGCCACAGACTCCTGTTGCCTTGACATGCCACTCTGAGCCTCAGCGCCTGTTCTGCTGGTAAGGATGAGTGTTGTTAGAGATTACAATGCCAAGTACAACGGGAAAATGATACCTAGAGGTTACACCTGGACATGAGGCACTGAGAGAAGTTGCTGCAAGGGGTGAGGTGCATTTTATGCTGTGAACAAGTCTTCTAGAGCGCAGAGTGCAAATTTCACTAAAAATCTCCAAATAACATCAAAAACTGCTAAGTTGGAAGAGACCCCAAGGTTGCAATCTGGAGCTGAACAGCAATCTCAACTATGTGAAATTTTGCCAAGAACAACGTTCTGAGCTCCAAGAGACCAGAACTAGTGCATGAACCTGAGAACATAATTGCTCTTTTCTGTTTGCAATAGGAAAAGCTGTTATTCAAGAGAACATTGAGCCTCACCGCATTTCTGTTGAGCACAAAAATCCTCATCATGATAATAATTCCACTTCAGCCACTGCTGTAACCATGTACCTCTAACCTGAAGTCCCTGCTATCGCCCACTGTCCAAGAAAGGGCTCCAGGGCCCTTGAGTCCAAATGCACCCAGACTTGTTTTCAGTTTCTATCTAAGCTTCTACACCTTCTACTGCAGGGTAAACGTGACCCTCCTGGTGTACAGAGAGCTCAGACAGTAACTCAGCACTTGGTGAAATACAGTAGAGACAAAAGGTGTGGGAAAAAAATAATATTTGAAGCACTGAATAGAAACTGTGCTTGGCTGTTGCATAGAAGCAATGAGGAGGGAAAAAAAAACACAACAAAACAAAACAAAAAAAATCCACTTAATCCTTTCTAATATTAAACAGTATTGTAGAATAAGTTTGATAACAAGAACAGCGGCTTCCTTCTTAAGTGCTTCTCTCCAGTTCCACACACAGATACAGAATCATGTGAGATAAACTTATTCAGATGGACGTGTAAAATTAAGACTGCAAGAAAATAAAACCCATACGGAGTATAGCACACATCCCAACTCAGACCCAGAGTTCCTTGACTTATTGAAAAAACAAAATACTAAGGGGTAACCAATATTTGTCTTCCACTTTCTCCCACTAGCAACTTAATGACATACTCAGAAACATCCACGTACCAGTTCTTTTCCTTTTGGTGCTGTGCAGAGAAGAACGTTGGCAGGGACCGGCCTGTGGGACGTGCCCCTTGCTGTACAGCCCACAACAACCAAGGTCTGTTGATCTGCATTCATGGTAAGGAAGGGTGCTGCAGGTTACATGTATATATGACATAAGCCTCGGAACTGTAAAGAAACACAAAAGAAAGGGAGGGAACAGATGAGCTATTTAGGCTTCTAAACCTCAAACTACCTTTCAAAACTCTGCTCAAAACTGGTTAATTAGCAACTAGTACAAATCACGTGGCCCTCACATCTTCATCTTACATTTCCAAAATGCTACCATCTTCTTCAAGTGGGACACTGCTTATTGCAGTTACTACTTTCCAATAAAATAAATGTAGTTCCACTGATTCTACTCCCTTAAAAATAACAACAACAAAAAAAACTAAACTAAAGTAAAAACACTGCCCAGCCCCCAAACTGAACTCTTTTTCCAGCTCCAGACACTTCTTTCCACATCTTACAGTGATCAGTTCTTGCAGTTATGACCTGGTGCCTGAATTTGACCCATGCCAGCTGGGTCCGTACCAGTGGGCCTGGTGTTCTCTGATTTCCTCTAACAGTGCACGATGGCAGCTCATCCCCGTCAAGGGAAAATCTTGTGCCTGGAGGGTGCTGTCAGATCAGTCATTATCTAAGCACATCAATATATCACAATGCATCATGTCAGAGGATGTACACTTTCCAAGAGAGGTGGACAAGCCTGCACTGAGAAATGTTTGTTTTTAAAAGTAACACAGCAGAATTTGCCAGATTTCAAGAATATTTTCTCTTAGAAAAGGTATTGCTTATCTTGTCTTTCTTAAGATATTGCTTCAGCAGGCATTGTGGAGAGGAAAAAAAAAAAGGAGCAGGAATAGTACTGTAAGAAAACAACGAATTGAAATAGAACACTACCCCTTCAAAGGAGAACATGTGAGGTTTACCTAACCTGAATACTGAGTCAAATGGAACCCAGCAGCTGAAAGAAAATATAGGAAGAAAAGGGGAAAATTCAGCAGCAGAAAACGAGAAATTTATTTTGGGCACTTAGTTTTCCAATGTCAGACTTGTGACATGGCTGTGTTTTATTCCAAGCAAAAGCTCCTATCTATGATGTTATTACAGTGATAGAAAGTGCTGTGAAAAGCAGAGTAAACTCAATTCCATCCCACTCTCATATCGTCAGTGCTTTACAGCTGAGCGAGATCAATGCTTTGCTCTCCACTGAGACAGAAAACAAAGGGAAGTTCCTTGGATCCTCAGAAGAGCCAGGGCCCTGACCAGCAAAGCTGGGCAAACTGCTCATCTGTACCTGCCTATGCAACCTCGCTGCCACGCTGCATGGCACTGATACCCCTTGTCTTCCTCACAGAAACACATAAATCCAGCACCTAGTCCTGGGATATGTGAACACATCACAGCAGGTACCTTCCATGATGTTAACCATGGAAGAAAAGTCACATGTGTTCACCTGCTTTGCTGATTTAGGTTGCTGAACGTCCTGTGGTCCGAGCGATGCCAGCTGTGACGCAGCCCGATGCCTACGTCCTGCTTTGATGCCTCATCCAAAGTCACCCAGCCCTTGAAAATTGTTGGCTTACATGCTCAAGTGCCAAGCTGAGGTAGGTCTTACTGATTTTTATTGACCCTGAACAGATCACTCTTTTTATATAGCACATATAATGCTGCAGTTATGCTCTATTTTGTCATTTTTTTGTTCATTTTGAGATCTTTCTTGTATTTCAGCTTATAAAGTTATAAAGGCACAGTGTGTTCGCACGGTGACATACCACTCTGTTCATGCAGCGCTGTAGGAGACACAAAGGATCTTTTGTTTGTTTCTAGTTTGCTTTTATCCTATTTATAGGCAATCATCAGCAGATAAATGTCCTGTTAAATTCATCTTCATCTAAGCAAAAGTTGAGTCTGCGATTAAGATAAAATGAAAGCAATTTCTAAATACGCTATGCTGGAGATTTATGCTAATTCAGCCTAAATCATATCAATTACAAGTGACGGTTTATCCAGAACATTATTCTGTGCTTCTAATTTTACCCTAATTATTTTGGTTCGGTAGATTTATAGCAATAGCTGTTACATATCATTATGACTTTGTCTACCTTTTTCTTGAGATCCCAGCTTTATAGTAAAGAGAAGAGCACTATGTGTAACATATTCTACCACACTGCGTAAGAGCATATTATATGCATCGTGGTATTTTTTGCTAAAGGAAGATTAACACAATCTTTATACTATTTCCTTTGTATCAACAAATTATAGGATTTTTTTTAACATTGGAGGAAATCCGTTTCTATGTTCCTAAGTGGCTTAAAATGTCTTAATATCTTCAGAATTTCTGCTGGCCAGAAATATCCTGCAACCTCAAGGTACCACATGTGGATCACAGCATCCTCCAACCTCCACGGGGATGCGTGTGGGCCAGAGTTTGCTCCACTCACACACACTCCTCCTTTTCCATCAGGCTCTGTTTGTACACTGAGTGCCCAGTCCAGCCATTGCCTCTGGCCACTGGGACAAATAGGCGTGTTTGCACAGGGAGTGACTGTGACAGGAACGACAAGTTTCAGGTGGAATTTCTTCTTTGTTTTTCCCCCATTTTAGGGGGAATAAAAAGTCTTTGAGCATTTTGTGCTAGTTTCTTTTGAATCCACGTAACACTGAGTACCCTTTTCATATAAAGGCAGTGTGTATCAGTATTCAGTGGACTCTGTTCATGATTGAGAGAGGAGTACAAACTTTGACAACAGTGACCAAAGAAAATAAATTAAGTAGCAGCAATGTACATAGCAAATGATTAGGAAGACAGAAAACCTTTCCTCCCTCCCTGAGACAAGTGTAAATTAAGACCGTGAAAAACATGGCAACTACACAAACTGCCCATTTTCCAGGCACCCATCAGGCTCAGGTCATGGTGCAGGGTAGCAAACCCCACAGGAAGCAGACACAGCAATCCTGACATGCAGTCTTTCCATCATCTATAATGCCCTGCTTCACACAGAAGGCTGCTGGTGAAGAAGCCCATCTCTGAGTAAGGAGAAAGGTCAGAATTAATTGCTGCTGCTCTAAAACATGCCATTACCATACAGATTGCAGTGGCATGTCCCTGCAGGAATGCCGTTTGCAGCCTGACAATAAATATTCATTATGGGAAAGGATAGATGCCATATGGAAATGGATGCAACTTTTGTTTTCTATGAGTCAATAATTAGGGTTTGGGTTTTTTTGCTTTGTTTTCTTCCTCTGATCAAATGCCCTCTGAATTTAGTGGATACCTTTCAAGAGAGAAGAATGGATTTTGGATCACCACTTCACGGCAGTGAGTACACAGGGCTACCAGAAAGAAGCACTCCTTACTCAGAGGTCAGAGAACATCTTCACATCACTTTAAATGGCTTAACAGCTCTGTAAGAATAACAAATCTATTTAAAATAGGAAATCAGAAGGAAATAAAGCTGTGTCAGGAAACATTAACACACCCATGTGTGAGCTGACCTTGGACAGCTTCTAAGATCTCTTGTTCAGCTCATTCATCATTATTCCATGCTGTCACCACGAACACTCTTGCTCATTAATTATACATTAACCTCATTCATGACTTTTATAATCTATAAATGGGTCAGGATGTTTAAAAATGATTAAATAAGAATGTGCATTGGTAGTAAGGATAATACCTGTACCGCAGCTTAGGACATCGGACTGCAAATCAGAAGCAGGTGATGTCGAACGATTTAAATGGGAAATAAAACAAGAAATCAGAGAGTTCTCCACACCTCCCACCTTGCATCTAGAAGAGTATTAACTTTAAAATATTCACAAAATAGGCAGCCTGTAGTTGCCCAACTTTTTTTTAACTGGCAAAATAAGCATGAGTTTTCAAAGCAATGAAATATGACTTGCTATGAGCTGTATCTTTATGATCACTGGATTGAACCACCAGGCACCAGCTCAGAAGAAACAAGGATGGGTTCTTGACAAGGTTCAGACTTTCTTCAGCAGGCTGAACTGACAATGCTTCCCTTTGGTGGGTGCATTTGCTAAGTGGAATGTGATGACTGGCACGCAACCACACGGCTGTCAGAGCACCCTGGTTCCCACAGACTGCAGTTGGTGCATCCATCTCCTGGAGGTTCCATCAGTTCTCATCGAACCTACAAAGGGACCCAGTTTCCAAGCAAAGCCAGGTGACAGCAATCCTCTGAAAATCAGTCAGTTCTCTGCAGTGGATGTTGGATTCAACAGAAGATTCACCTCCATGTTCCCAGCACTAATAATGTTTTAATTCTGAAATTGCAATCTGCTGTTTTTTTCCTAGAATTAAAAGAGTTTTTACACCACAAAGCACTGGGGCACCTTGCTCTCCAGCATCACAAAAGACTTTTCCTACTGTGGCAGTTGCTTGCAGTAAGCTGAAAGTGCCTATGTTTCCAAAACAGGCTTGAAGTAGAAATAAAATTTTATGTCTGAGGAAGAATTACTACATGCCACATAACATTTCAAGCTAAAATAATGTTTCATCAAAGATTTAGGGAACAAGGATTAGTTTTTTAAACCTGGCTAAGTCAATGAATCTTACGTCCCATATACTGCTATACATTATGTTCAGAGATACATTTCACTATGCAAACTCAAGGCTGTTTCAGGGAGGCTGCTTGAAAGAAAAATCCCTCAATTGAGAGGACATTTCACCTCGTTTCAAAGAACTTGTGAAAGCCAGCAGTGCAAGGGTGCCCAGGAAGGTGGTCAGAGAACATCACATCGCCTGTGAAGTATGTAATGAATTTCAGAATGGCAAATTAAGGACTTTAAAAATAAATTATGGAGCCTCAAATATATACAAAATGACTTACCTCCGAGAGTAAAAAGCAGAGGACTTTCCCAGCTGTGAGTAGATCCCATTCCCAGAGAAGCTTAAAACGTGAACATTTTTGATCACACCCGGGATTTTCAAAGGCCTCCAAGAAACCAAGGGCTGATGTTTGGTGACCTTCATTTGAGGCCGGGTACCAAACTACCCTGGAACTCTTGGAAAATCTCTGTGTCTTTGAACAGCTGGATTCCACTCAACTCTAGCAAAATACACGTATTTCATAGCTCTGAAATACTCCTTGTGATTTTAACCTTAAAATTGTCTGAGAGAAAGGGTAGGTGCTTAATCTGATGGCCTACTGAGTTTAATAGGACTCTACCTATGACATTCAATAACATAACTGTGTAACCCACTGGTTATAGGTTCCCTGTTGTGCTGGATCCAAAGAGGTGAGGTTGTTAAAGGCCCCCTAGGCAGCCCTGCTGTTCTCCCTCCCTGCAGCAGCTGGTGCTTTTAACTCCAGAGATCTCCAGGGCAGGCTAGCCAAGGTACTCACTCATAAACTATCTTTCACCTGAGGATCTCAAAGCACTTCACATCCATTAATTAAACTCTAAGAGCTTGGTAACAGGGTGAGATGTGTATTTTTCTGTGTCCCCTCAGGTAAAACAGTGCTTTTGCTTATCCATGAGCAGCAATTGGCTTTAAGCCTATACAATCTGTTTTTAGGAGCACTCACAGATCTGTATGGAGTAAAAAGTATGATTATGTGGGATGGACTCAGCTTGGGCTGAAATGGGAAAGGAGATTACTTCTTCATTCAAAACGCCTTTAATGTATTTCCTTCTTACACTGAAGTGAGTATATTAGGCTACTTATTCCCAAATGGAATTCCAGCAATGGGGGATATTGAGAACGCAGTCCCTGACATGCATCTTTTCCCTAAATCTGTTTCAGAAAATTGTGCTCCTCGTGTGATCAGAATGATAATTAAAGGATCTTTCTGAATACATAGTGCTTCCACCTAACCATGTATTAAGGCAATGCAAAATGAACTCAATACCAGTAAAGCAATAGGAGTCTATTTTTTAAACAGGGTGCTAGTTCACAATTATAAACCGGCTCTAATTTCCACTGGCTGGGAATATTGCCTTTTACTCAGAATCCTGGCTTGAGTTGTATGAACAACGAACAGAAATTCATAAAGGCAGAATTTCTCCTCTTCTTTAAAACCTACATCGTGATGGTGGCCTGCTTAGTGAAACAGTTCCACAATGGACAAAAAGCATCACCCAGGAGCTTCCTTACTGCTGGTCAAAGAGGATACGAGTAATTGTTTCACATGAAATAACAGACATCTCTACATCCTGCCAGTGGAACTCGTGTAACACCAAAAAGATACTCCCTTCCCATCACACTTAGACCAGCCGTGACCTGTTACTCTTTACTCATTTCAGCCTTTTACATGCATTTCATCTGTTTGAATGCACACCACTTTTCTTAATTATTTCTGACCTTTCATCCAGCATGCTATAAGCTTCTTACAAAGAAAAGAAAATAAATAATTCAACTTTTACTTATTCCTGGAGGAGACTGGCTGCTCTAATCTATCCTTAGAGAATAAACAAGCTAGCTGTTCACACACAGCTTATTAGAGTATGACA
Source organism: Numida meleagris (assembly GCF_002078875.1). NCBI lineage: Eukaryota > Metazoa > Chordata > Aves > Galliformes > Numididae > Numida > Numida meleagris. The sequence continues at coordinate 9,028,513 of NC_034425.1, forward strand.
GATAAACATGTACACAATGCTGCAATGACAACCAGGGTGGGGAATACCAGCCTGCGTTTCGGGCTGGAATCTGAGGCTGGGACCATTTCCAGTTGCCTCCCGGGGGCCTGAAAGTTTGGTTACTCTTTCGTTTATAGCTGCGAGCCAGAGACTGGTAACAAATGTCAGTGCAGAAAGGAGTGAGGAAGGAAGGATGGAGCCAGAGAGCGTGTCAGGGAGTGGATTAATTCCCCACCATGAGAGTGCTCCGGGCTGCTTTGTGCAGTGTGTTCAGAGAGGAGCTCTCAAATGACTTCAAAGACTGATGGAGAAATGCATTTCCCTCAGCATCCCAGCAGTGACACTGTGTGTTCAGGGGTAGGGTGGCCTGCTGGAAATACTGATGCATTAGGGCAGCACACTGGGAAACCTTCCGCAGCTGCATTACAGAAACCGTTTCAAAACGCGTATTACTTGCTGCCTCCAGGAATGCTTTTCTTTCAATTGTATCAAGGGTGGGATGAAATATTTAAAGTCATTTTGGACCAAAGAGACCCTTTTCCCAGAGATTGTGTCTATGAATCTCTCATGCTTTCTCTCTGGCATTAGTAAATCCTGAATTTCAGTTTTTACTGCAGGGTGATTGAGGCCTCACCTTGGAGGAGCCCACAGCTCGATGGATCAGGGGAAGGACAAGAAATGAGCTTGAGCTCCTCCAGTCCAAGGTAAGAAGTCTCATACCTGCGCCCTGACATGCTGACTGCAGTGGAGCAACAGAGAGGGCCAATGCCTCTGAGCATCTCCCTGCAGCCCCACAGCACCCGCCGCTGGCCACCACCCCGGGAGCCATCCACGTGGCTCTGACAGCAGCAGAGCATTGGGGGCTCACTTGGAAGAGCTGCAGGAGAACGTGGAAACTTTGAATTCTTTCCTCTGAAACAGTAAAATATGCAACTGGATTGGAGTAGACTGCATCCAGAGGACATACCTGACAGTCTTGCTTGATGAGAGAGAGCTGTATGTGTCACCAGAGTGAAAGATAGAGTGTCTGAAGAAGAGGAAACCATTCATCTTACCAACCTGCCCTTTCTGATAGCCAGCTAGTAGCATGGGCATAGTTTCGCAGATCCCTTTGAAGTTTATTGCTCTGTTAGTCCTCTCTGACTGACAGATCACTTAATGGATAATAAATTACTGCTCTCCGCTTGGACTGGGGGCTGCTATGCTGATTTTTCAGAATCTACTCTCACTCACACTCTGCTCGTGCAATTTAAAGGGATGCAAGCCCACAGACAATACACACATACCGAGGACTGGGATTTCAGGGTATGTGTGGGGCATGAACTGCGCAGCGCCCTCTGAATTTCGGGGTGACGCAGCTCCCAGCTCTCTCAGGCCTATCCAGAATCCTGCCCCTCTGCCCCAGCAGCAGCCGGCGGGAGGAGAGCGGCCGCTTCCCTCAGTCCCTCCAGAGCAGGCAGGCAGGTCTGGGGGCACGCTGACCTCAGCTGCAGACATGAAGAAGATGAGAAATACGGCTCTGCAGGGAGAGGAGTCAGAGGTAACTTCACCTGGAAGGGGTGGTTCCTCCCCTTGGCCAGGGCCGGACTCTCAGCCTCTCCCTTATTCCAGTCACGATGACGCTTTGGCACAATGAGCCGGCACCAAGCAGAGACTGAATAAAGATCTCAGAGTTTTGTCCATAAAAACCAAAGAAGCAGAATTGCCTCTCTAGAGGTTGGAGAGGCCAGGCCCTGTTATGACTGCTGAGGGTCTTTGAGAACACCGCAAGTTACCGATACTTTCCCCAAGAGCTGCTGCCAGCCCAGCACTCCCATTAGTTCTGCCAGGTGTCAGCATGCAGTTAAAAAAAGAATTTCCTTCTTTCACTGCCTCCTTGGGACCAGTAAGCCTGCTACGCGTGCTGGGGATAAGGCTCTCCAAGCCGCTGTCCCCCCGGGTACCCGCTGGGCACACGTGAGGCCAAAAAAGTGACAGAAAAGCTCAGTTCTCACAATGGCCAGATTTTCCAAAGAGCTCTAAAACCAGTGCAGATGGAGCAGGGCATATTTAAAAATGCATTAGCAAACTGTATTCCCTAATCTTAGGGCACTGCTTTCCTGAAACGTTTTTTGGGAAAAGAAAGAAAGAGGAAGTTGGCCCTGATGTTAAGCAGCATAATTCCACATGCAGTTCTGCACAGCTTTCCTGGAGGGTAAGGGCCTTCCCCTGCTGTGGCCCGGCCTCTGCCCTCAGCACTGAGCTCAGCGTGCTGCTGCTGGGTGTTCACATCTGTCAGAGAAGGTGTTCCCCCCAAAAAAGAAACCTACAGACTCAGCTGGATCCAAACTGATGACGGTGCACTATCCCCAGGCACACACAACTTCTCAAACCCTCCTTGTCCCTGAGTGGTGCACCAGCAGGTTAGCGGCTTTCATTTCCAATTAGCAGCAGCTATTACAAGCTCCCACCACAGAGGCACCATCGCCACAGCAGGTAGCTCCTGCAGGCTGGTTCTGTCCTACGGGGCAGGTGCTTGTCTTCAGTCCCAGTGCTGGGCCTTTTCCCCACGCTGAGTTTGCCCTCAGTCCCCGGCTGCAGCCCAGGGCTGCAATTCCAGCTTCCAGCACCACACTGCACGTTTCCAGATACAGACTCGGGCGTTCTTTGGGCAGTGAGCCTGGGCTGGGGATGCCTGCTGCTCATCTTGCCGCATTCCCACTGTGCATTCCAGCCACCACAAGATCTCTTAATTCCTCTCCGGTGAATCTGTAAATTTTGGGGTCAGACAAGAGCTTTTGTTGCTTTTGTGAATGTTTGCATCTCATAAACCTAGCCCAGTGGGGTTTGGTGCATGTCTGCATCTCCAGCCCCTACCACACGGCACGTCAGAGCTCTCATTTGATTCTTTTCTCCCTCTTGACTAAGAGAACAGTGAGACCTTCAGAAACTTGTTTATTTATGAAATCTGTGTTACTTGTTCCTATAACATTTATTTCTCTCTGCCTTTGGAAAGCAGAGGAGTTCAGTACGGGCCCTCAGAAACACAGCTGCTGTTATTTTGCAGCTGGGTGCTACTATGTGGAGAGCATGTGAAAAGGGAGACTTGAACATAGGAAATTAGACGTGAGTTTACATCACTCTGGAGGACAATGCATGAAAAACTTGAGATGTAGATTTTAACCCAAGATTTTTAATATGAGCTTTTTATGCTACTGCCTTTATCGTTGAATGGAGGACTGGAAAAACCCATCTATGTGCAGATCCACTGAGGATAAGACATTATTTACTCTGGTTTCTTTCTCAAACAACGGTAGGCCTGGTAGGTTACACAACATTCCCTATCTTTATATCCTCCATTTAAGAAAGTGCTATGGCTATTCAAAAAAGCATTTATACACACCAATAGACTCTAAGTGTAAGCTGAAAGTTTAGGATGTATTTCAGTGCTATCTTCACAGCACGCTCTATAGGCAATGTGTTTTCTTTACTCACACTTCTTAAATTTTTGCATCCCCATATCAAAGCTTACGGCTTAAAAAGAAGACAACTATGTTGCTTCATTTACCAGTACCAAATATTTTTACTGAGAGTAATTGCTTATCCAGAATTTGCTTATGTAAGAATTAAACATGGTATTTCATTAAAATTATTAGAAATATCTTCCTATAGCTCTGCTCTCTCCACTTCTCCTCTCATGTTCAGAATCACATAAAATAGTAATGAGCACACATAGCCTTCTGCTGTTTTCATAGACATGGCAGTAAAAGAGACAGTTGCTATTCCCTTGAGTTCTAGCCCACGAATCAGTAAGTCTAATCAGCCAGTGTCTGACAGTCTAGATAGCCCCTGTATTTCATTACTGCTATATTAAAATCTTTGCTATTTGAATTCTGTATCCTCTATTAAAAGGAATGAAAGAGATAGAAGAGACAATCAAATAGGGCTAGAAGAAAGGACTTACAGAAAAGTTACTCTCTTGTAACTGCCCCAGTCTGATGGTTTGGAATTCAGTTTCCACTGTAAAACCTGGTCTGAAAACTCCCAGAGCGAGTACCCGGCGTGCTGCAGCTGTCACACACCCCCAGGGCTGTTTTGTACAAGTTTTAGTGGCCTGGGTAAGACCCAGCACCAGCTTAGGTCGCTGTGCCTTGAAGCAAACGCTCAGTGAAAAGTCAATGAGCTATGGTGTTTTTCACTGCCTGCCCGCAGCCTACTTACAATTGAATATTCACGGTTCCCTTATTCGAGTCCAAGGATTGTAGAGGGGCAGAGGTTATGAAACCGCGCGGTGGATGAACTCAGAGGCAGTCTTGCTGGGAGAAACATGCTGCAGGGCGCTGCCAGGCTCTGGCCGTCCACAGCGTGGAAGACACAGCATCGCTGCAGCCGTGCCAGCAGCGTGGCTGGCAAGCATGCTTCACCAAGCAGCATCTTCTGACGCCTTCGGTAACAGAAGGTGTCTCTTTTTGCGCATCAGTCTACATTGATCTGTTAATTACACTGTGACAAAATGAATTAGACTTAATTTTGCATGGCTGTCCAGTAGCATTACTACATGTGTTATTACATATTTCTTTGAATCAATAATTTGACTGTGCATGTTTGCATCTAATGAAATCGAGAAAGACCAGTTCAATACCTGTAGGCAGTTGTTCATAGTGTCACAGATGTATATAATATTGAACAATAGATGTCACTGTTCTGCCAATAAAAAATGGGTTATATTTACAGATACTGGCAGTTTCAACCTCCACCGCACGCATCTCCAAAAGCCAGGGCACTCACTGACACGTGATACCTTTGAAAACACGGATCCTGTCCCTCCTCGTCATTTTTCATCTGTCAAATTACATGCAAAAACTGTAGAAGATCTTGACAGCGGTTTTAAGGATTATCCTACGCCTTTATGCAAATTGGTCAACACAAGAAGAGGACCACTACCCAGAAGTTACCGTGAGAGAGGGAAAATGAGACATGCAAAGCTTAACTGAGGAAATATCAGAGATGAAACATTTTTGCTTAGAATTCTTTCTTTCAAGGACGGGTGGACGTGTCCTTAATCCCATCTCCATGGAATGATTACATGGAAGATGGCAGGCATGGACTCACTCAACAGAAAGACCAGGGCTGAGCCACGCTTTGTTGAAAGACAGCGGAAGGAGAGGCGGCACAGGGAACATCCTCCACCTGCAAATGATGGGGGGAGTCTGCAAGAGGAGGGAACAAGTATCCAAAGTGAAGTTTGAGCTCTAATGTTCTATCTCAAAAGGTTCCTAACGCTGCTTGAAACTGGTGTAAAATTACAAAAATTAGACTACAAACAATATAAGAAAATCCAGACCAGCATGGTACTTTTTTGCTCTGCTATAAGCAAGGCCTGTGCAGAGTCAGCTCCCAGGTGATGAGCAAAACCAGTGAAGTCTAACAAATGAGAATGAGTTTAAACGTCAGTTGCAGGATGAGACACAGAGGAAACCAGGCAGGTTATTACACAGCAGCTGTTCAGCTACCGCTCTGTTTCTCAGCATCAAGAACACAGGACACTCAGAGAAAATGCCTGTGCTCAGCGGCTGCAGGACACGATTTGTAGTCAGAACCCAAGAAACATAATGCTTCTTTTTCACAAACTGATTTAACCACAAAAAGTGGACAAATATTCCGGCACTTGGTGCTGTTCAGCTGCCAGGATTAGGAGAAACAAAAGGATGTTCCTGATTTTTGGTTTCTTAACACAAGTTTGGAGAACAGAAATAACCTCAAGTAAAACCTAAGTCCATAAAGCTAAGAACGTGTCAGATTTTCAGCAAACTTCTGTCCTCTGCAGTGGAGTCAAATGAACATTTCTGGATATCAGCGCCCGAACTGCGCACCAAAACACAAGAACAGATATTCTTCCAAACAGAACTGCTTACGTTTTGTGCTTAAATGCCAAAACTTTACTCAGGTATTGAGGGTGCAGAATGAGATAGCCATTCAGATTCGACCTCACTCAGTAAAAGCTTCTTGTGAACTGAAAGAGCGGGGTACAGCGAGGGCTTACAGGGTGGGCTGATCTCTCCTTTCCAACAAGGGGAGCAGAAATACGGCTCCCATTGGGCTTGGTGGAGACCAGGCACTTGGTCTAGTATGTTTTCTTTCCTTCGTTTGCTTTCACAGTGCTTAAATTTTGCTGCTGTAGGCTGAGCCTCCAAACAGCATTACAATGAGGAGGGCAACTCTCTGCAGCCAGCCCAGAGCCTGAGGGAATTGCCAGGAATTCTCTTTCTAGTTTGCAGACAAGTCCCTGCTTGCTGTTTGGACAACACTGTGATGCAGAATCAAACCTTCCTCTGTTTGTTTACCTCTCTACTGAATGTTTTGCATGTGAACAGCACCTCAGCTTTCCTCTTTGGTGTATTTTTTTCCTCTTCATTTGAAATTATCTCCTCTCATGTCACATCCCAGTCTCTTGCTGAGGTAATGATTAGGAGAGCACAAGAAGAATGACTCAATATAAAAGTAGAAATGAGAGAAAACTTCAAGGAACATTCCGAGGAATAACAACATTGTTTGCATCATGTATTCCTTGTAGTGTTAAAGGAGAGAGAGAGGCAGAATACCAGGTGAATTTCTTCAAGACATAATGTCTTTCAACATACCCTGTGAGATATTACCTGCTTCTGTAGAAAAATAAAAGGAAAATGATTCAAATACCTCACAAATCATAGCTGGAGTGCGTATTTCAAAGATTCACAGGATTCTGGTACAAACTAGGAAATGGTATGGTTTGCAATATAATGCTGCCTGACAGCACAGAGGAATTTCAGCCACAGATGCCCCGTTTGAGAAGTACAGGTATGAAAATTCACGTTTTTTTTTACACGTACTTTTAGAGCTCGAAGATTAAGCACGTTCCTGGACACAATGATATCCAAAATGCAAAATCAAAGCATCTGTGAAAGTAGAAATATTGATGTGCATCACTAAACATATGTTGCTGACTAAAGCTGTTATTAGCGACAACAGTCAGTCTCCCCTCTGGAAAATCCCAGTTGCCTTGGGCTTTGTCTGAGCAGAAAAACACAGAAAAATCTGAATAAAGCCTTGTGAGCTCGCCTCACGATAACAGGCTGAGCTGTAAGACTCCGATAATAATAAAGCCAAAAATACAGGGCTAAATTCAGCCATGCTTACTTGATGCTAAATTGAGCAAATTGCACACCGCCTGCTGCAGAGGCAGGACCAGAAGGCAGCTTGTTCTCCCAGATTGTCTTTGCAGGGTACAGATTATTTTGATCCATTCATCACAGCCCCCATTTTGCCTGACACCTCAGAACTGAACTGGAAACTGCAGCTGGGATTCTGGGGGCTCTTCTGGGGTTGTACCTCACTTGTTTCCTATCACATAACATACACAAGAGTGTGTCTCACTAAATACATTTTTTTTAATGGTCTTCCAGTTTGGAAGAATTTCAGTTGCACCTTTCCAAATTTTTTCTGCTTCCAAACTCACGAGTGTGATTCCATCAATTAAATAATTCTAGAAAGTACCAGAAGAAGGAAAAAAAACCTATGCTTTGTGAGACGTGAGTGCTGGTGATGCCAAAAACCCAGGCAGATTTTCAGAAACATTCAACAGTATTACTGCAGGACAACATGATACGGAGAGTCACAGCTAAAAAGGCAGTCTGAATAGGAGAAGTAGATAGGAAGGTGTGTGAATGTGAGAGCAGAGGGCAAAGCAATTGGATGTTTCAGAAAACTAGCAGATGAATCAGTTTTATTTTTCAGCTGATGTGCATCATGTCATGGGTTGAGCTGTCCTGACCGTTCAAGGGAACGCACGGCCATCCTGCTGCTTTAGAAGAGGGAATTCAAACTTTTAAGGACTGCAGAAAGAGAACGTGTAGGAGTTGGAACAAGGAGAAAACCTATCAAGGAGTTCAGCAGAGGCTGAGTCAAACTATGAACACACTGCAGCACTGCTCCGACAAAATCAACTAGCAAACTCTAAGGAATGTGGAAAATAAGAACCTGTTTTACAGCCAAAGCTGTTCCAGGCTCCATTGTTCTAAGCCCAGAACGAGGAAAACAGCAACTGAAAAATTACACCAATATATACATGTGTATACGTACAAACTACTGTCCCTATATATGTGGTGACTACTGTCAATTGTTGACGGAGCATACATACATATATATACACGTTCAGTCCCCATGAAACACGTCAAGCACGGGTATATGAAGCATGTAGGGACGTAGAACTCCTAGCAATTGTGTCTCAAATTAAAAGTAACAATGAAACCTCTCCTAGAAATGACAAAGGTAAGAAGAGAACAGGTTTAAATCCTCACAGTGTAATGGAGTACCAGTATTTATCATTAATTATCAGGCAAAAAATGACTAGATTAGCCAGGCTCTGTCTAGACAACAGTTGCTTTTCTTGTTCATTCAGCTATGGTCAGTTATAAACAGAAATGCATCCCATACAAGTGTTTCACTTGTTTAACAGGCTAAGTGATTAGCTGACCTTACTATAATTAATTAGGGATCTTTATTTAATTGAACACTCATGGTCACCAGAGCAATGCAAACCTAAAACTCAGCACGCTTCTCTGATTCTGGTTTCATTACAAAGGCATGCCTGGTCCAACAAAAACTAGATAGAATTTTCATGGAACCTTTGAGCCTGGACAGTCTGGGCCCTGTGTATGCACGTAAATATGCTTAACCAACATTTCCAGACCCAAAATACAGAGGGGTATCCTGTAGCTACAAACTCATGGAAACCAGACACGAAGTCATACCTAAAGTACAGATCATAGGCAGAACGGGTTTTGCACTCCCTATATAAACAGGATTTATGTTTAGAAAGCAAAGGAAAATATGTAAATGAAGATCATCAATGAAAGAAAAGAGGTCAATCAACACATCACATAACTACAAAAAATGAAAAAAGGCGAATTTAGTTAATTTGTTTTGCATCTGCTTTAAACAGCAGTAGGGTGTGCTCATGAGTCACTGAGCTGAATGCAAGCAGCCTCCTGAATGTGTGAGTATAAACAAAGAGAATAAAATTCATTTTCCTACTCACTGCAAACCACCGCGCCCTGGTAAGACTTTGTTCCAGCTCATTAAAACCGTGTTTCTAGAACCGTGCCCAACTCAATTAATTCATCACCCTTTTCGCCAAAACAGTTCATGTTAATGATTTATAACCAATGCACGGCCACAGCTGTGAACAGCAAGAACTTAGACCTGGAGCAGACACGGCGACAGCCAAAGAGTGAACCTACCATGTGCCCTGCATGGAAGACACTTCTGCACCAGCTGGAAGTGACCACGTCGGTTCCACGAAAGGGACAGCGGAGGCAGCGTGCTTCCACAGACAGCCCCACACCGCGGGGACCGGGGCTTCACAACCTGGTCCCGTGCGATGTCCAGCACCTCACAGACAAGAATCCAAGGGAAATGCCAGGGAAGGAACCTCAGCAACACTTCTTTCTAGAAAGGAGAAAACCCTCCTATGGTAAATCCCCACACAAAACACACTTATCTTCATCTGGCAAGTAGTACCTACGTCTCATTGCATGTCTGAATGCTACAAGCTGCTGAACCTAGGAATACCGGAACAAGCAGAATGCCAATACACAAATGCTTGTAAAGTGCACTGAAGCTGAAAAGCACAGCATATGATTACTTCTAGGAGATGACCAGCATTTAAACAACGCTCGGAGTCTAATAATTTCATCACTGAAAACAAATTCCTGGCCTCCTTGAAAGGCTGCTGAAGTCCTTCCATTGATTTCCTCACCCTTTGGAGCAGATGATTCAACTGCTCTGCAGGATAAACTGGTGGATGGGACCAACAGCCAGAGAGATCGGAGAGTTCACACTCTCAGAAAACTGGGGGAGATTACCATCAATTAATTAGATATGATTTATACTATTTAATTTCTTCCACTTATTTGTTACCCTTTCAAGAACTTACACTAATTAATTTCTGTCTACAATAACATGCATAGATAGGAGCCTGATGCTTTAACCCCTAAGAAGAGCGAGTTTTGCAGGGCATACCATTGGGAGGAAGCACTGCCTCACCCCACGAGCAACTCCTGCACTGATGTGCACCGCATCAGATGGGGCTCTGCTGGATGCAGCTTTTCTGACCCTTTAAGCCTGTCTCCCCAGGTCTCTGACACAGGGCACCGACCCGCCGCTTCCACTTGCAAGCTTTGCAGGCACAGCTTCTCCCCACAGCTCAGGCAATCACCATGCTCCTTAGTCTGCTTTTCATGAAGGCAGGTTCTAGGATTTTTTTTCCTTTAATGTCTCATGAGAACAAAGTTAAGGAAAAAAAAAGAAAGAGGAAGAGAAAAAAACCAGCAGATGCTATAAAAAAGCCCCTGTTTATGTCATGACAACACTCGCATGGATCCTGCTCAGAAATGACAGTGCTTTGCACTCCGGCACTTTTTTTAATCTCTTGAAACACCTCTTAACCTGGGAATGCAATGTTTACTTTGGTGGAGTTCAACAGAACCCTTGAGAGGCCACATCTAGGCAGGTACCCATGAATATCTCGGTGTGTACATATATATTGCCATGGTTTTGTGATTTTTTGTTGTCGGTATTCCACATCGTAACATCATGTAAAGCACTGGCAGTGAAAGAGTTAATGTCCTGGTTTCTGCGGACTGCCTTTTTTGGGTGCTTGGTTCTCCCAGGGGGAGGGGAGGAGCTGCACTCCCCAGGGGTAATTGCTCTGGACGGGCTGGTGGAGCCGCCTGGCAGACTGAGCTCTCTCTTCCTATGCGGTGGAGAAGCACGTGGTCCCCCTGCAGCTTACGGAGTAAGAATCTCAGCTTGGAACTCTCTCTGCACTGATTTACTGGCCTCCATTTCGATATCATATTTAGTAAATTAACGTTCCTCCTCAGATTGGTGCCACTGTTTTATTTTAGACCTGTCTACAGTTTTCCTACCCTTGCCCTTTTCCCTTTGTTTTCACCAGGGCATGGGTCTGCAGGTCTCCTGCCGCATTAGCAACCAGATAGGGCCAGTCCGGCCCCTAAACTGCCAACACTTTTTTTTTTTCCTTTCTCTCTTTTTCAGGCCGGTGGGCCTGCTGTCCCCTGTCACGGACACAGATCCATAGATAACGCCGTGATGTACATACACATACAATTTTACAGGTATGAGAGGGAAAACCTGCCCAAATCACGTGAGATTCTCTGTAAATTCTTACCATTTCCTACAGGTCCTCACAACTGCACAGTTTAAATTTCTGCAATGAAAAATACCTGGAAAAAAACACAGGACTGTTCTCCTACAAGTTTAAACTACTATTTTTACGAAATAAAAACTCAACCAGAATGTTCATGCAGATGCCATTTAATATTTTTTAAGCACTGAAATTGCTGGGCAGATGAAGCAGAGGGAGCTGACAGCTCTCCGCTCCCGGCAGCCTCAGGGCCCAGGGCTCTGGCACGGCTTACAGTGCACGGGACCTCTTGGTGCAGCTCTGGTTGCTGCCTTGTTCTTCTTTGCAAGCTGTTGACCGAAATAGTCTGACTTTTTCTTGAATCTCAGTCAGGATGCCAATTTTTTGACTCAGGAATGATTCAAACTTCAGAGCATATAGATCTACATTCCTGTCTACTCCTTCAGCCACCTCTGTGAATGCTTTCAACCACTGCAGAGATTTCTGATGCTTCTCTGGAAGTATTTTCTCATTTATCTCTTTTCTCTTTTTCAGGGTTTTTCCCCCGGCATTTGAAGTGCATGCCTTGAACAACATTTCCTTATATCTCTGCTGTGGTAACCTGGACATGATCTGAACAGGTGGTTCAAGGGAATTTAAATCCACAACCAGCTCCTTCACACGGTTGGCATACCGCAGGGTGTTAAGGGTGTGCTCGCAGGATCTCATTCCTGGAGAGATGGTGGCAATCATGCAGGTATATGAGTTTTCCCCTATAAGAGAGTCCCTCAGGACCTGGGTCAGTTTGCTAGTCCTGAATGGGGTATGGGCTTTGTTACGCCCCAGTGCCCTGATACACTCCTTGAGTGCCAAGAGGCTTTTATTAATGTCAGCCCCCTCCAGCCTCGTGCGCTTGTCTGCAGTTGTATTGTCAGCTCCTCTCTCATTCCCAGCCAAATCAATTAGGGAAAATTTGGCATACAAATGCCCTCTCTTCTTGAGTATGATCTGGAAGATGGCATGGCTCCGGGAGGACTGAGTGTTGGCTGAAGTCTGGCCTGCCATGCGACAGTTGCTGCCTGTTTCAATTAGCCTGATGACATCTTCCACGCTGGTGACCTCTTCCTCCCACAGGCCTACCACCTGGGTCTGCTTTTTACCATTTTCTAGCACCCTCAGCCTCTTCTTCCTGTTCAGCAGGTCAAACACTTTGCCCCTATAAATCTCAAAGAAGGCCCCGTAGACCGAAAGGTCCAGTTTCTGGTAATTAGGGTACTGCAGTCTGCGGAAGACATCCTCAGCAACCAAGATGTAGATTCCTACGCTAGAGATGCTTCCCCGCATGGTATGCGTCTTGCCGCTGCCTGTCTGACCGTAGGCAAAGCAAGTGGCCATGCCCCCCTGGAAGACGATATCCACGAGGGGCTGGGCGGTGTGCCTGTACACCAGCTCGTTGGTGGCATGGTCATCAAAGGCATGGTCAAAGCGGAAGATCTGGTTGTTCAGATATTGCGTGAGGTCCAACTTCTGCTTGGCTTCATGCACAATCACCATGCCCTGGCAGGACACTGTCACCACGTCAGTGTCGTTGAGCTCGGTCTCCCGCTGGTTCAGGGGCCGCTTGCGAATGCACACAGTGATGCGGCGGGGCTGACACGGCATGGAGGCCCGTGGTGACTTGCCATTCAGTTGGTAGCGGCACTCCTGGATCATGGCTACCATGTCAGTTGTGGCACGGAGTGATGTGATGGCCTTCTGAGCTCGCTTCTCCTGCACATCCAGCTGATTGCATTCACGCTGTTTTGGCATCCTTTCCATCTGCCACATGCATGGTGACATCCACTTGGTTCTGGAGTCAGGCCTGGTTACCACAGGGCTCCTGATGTCCCAGTGCGTTTTTTCCACTTTGACGGGCTGTGGCAGCCTCTCACTCACGGGGCTTTGCTTCCCTTGTGCTGATAATGTGGTCTCAGAGTTGCTTGTGGGCGTGCTTCTTGGGGCTAGATGAGGGTTGAGGTCAAAGATGACCTGGAGATCCACCTGTTTGGCCTTGTTGGTCCCTTTTTCGAGCCATTCCACAGTGATGCTGGAAGTACTTTCATGAAGCTTTGTCACTACTGCCTGGTGCGTGTGCCCACTGCTGTGCTTGATCTCCACGTAGCTGCCTGGCTGGATGAGCCCAAACTCACTGGCCATGCTGTCCATGGGCCCTGGATGCAGATGGGGCAGGCAGTCAGATCTCCCTCCTGAGGGCTCAGTGCTCCAGAACCCAGCACTGTGTCACAGTGTTCCTGGTTGCTGAGGAGCTGGAGTCAGTGTTGAAGTAACAAAGATGTGCTTCTAATCTGCTGCTACGAGTGGAAGAACATATAAGGCTTCCATCACCTGAAAAGGCCTACTGGGGTATCTGGGCTGGCGTGCAGCTGTTGTAACACGTTGTGTCCAATTAGATCAGTCACATTGTGTTAAGCCAGTGCCAGTGACACAAGAATTTATAGCAGTGATACAAACACAGAAATTCAGGAGAGTATTTCCAACCTGCATTTTCACGGCCACGTGAAAATGAAGAAAGCAGCATATTGTTCTTAATTACCTTGAATGTAAATTTTGAATTCTTTTAAAAGGCTTTGCATGCCTGGAAATCCTGCTTGAACAAAATACGAGCTGAAGAGAAAAGGAATGAAAATTGGAGTAGCAGTGTGAGAGCCATGGGTATATCTGCATCCACAAGGAAGGATTTTATATCATTTTGATAAGTGGAACAACTGATGATATTTTTAATTCATTTCTGTAATGTTCTTCAGTCATCCGGATTCCTGAATAGAGAAGTTCAAAGTTCCAGTTACATCTTCTTAACAGTTTGGCTTAGGTAAGATTTTTAGTTCATTTTGGGAGGTGGTAAGGAATGTTATTTACAAAAATACTCAACTCCATAATAGCCCTCAGAAGAATGCAAATATTTTGGTAAATTTACATCAGCTTGAAGTAAATAAATCCAGTTTGAAGGTTATTTTGGAAGGTAACTAATTATCTCATTTGTTTTTGCCTTGTCAGCGTTATTAACTTAAAACCAATTCAGGCAGGTTGAGATCACCAAACCTTAGCAGCAGGGGCAACCCTAATATCCTTATTTACCAGCCCTCCGTTGGAGCCAAAACATCAATTAATGTGTTTTAATTTCCAGAAGGAGAGTAATTAATATTCACATTTTTGTCTGGGGACAGACTACTGCTCCTTTCACCTCTTTGTGCTGCACTCAGTCCTCACGCCTTTGCACGCACTGTAAATGTAACACAAACCAGTTTTGTTTGGGAAGTTGTAGCACTACGATAGATCTGACTGTTGGGCCTCCACCTGAAAACGCCAGTCTGAGGAAGGATGGGGAGCAATGAAACGGCGGCCACTTGTTGGCGAGACTTCGGAGAGAAAGGCCTGCCTTGTGCGCCGTCAGATAAGCTTGAAGAAACACAAAGCGTCAGGGATACAGGGTGGAGTAAAGCTGTGATTTTAAGGGCTTGTTCAGCTTTCCATGGCGACATTGTCTCTCTTCGTGCCAGACCTTGCTCAAACTCTTCTGTCAGACCTGGAGGTCACAACAGCCTGGAGCAGGGGCTGAAGCAGTACCCCACGAATGGGCCAGAGGGCGATACTGAAATCAATCCTTGAGGCAAGCTGACTTTTCTGTGTAATGTTTGGAGACGTTTTTAGAATCTCCAACGAGCACCAGTCAACCTTTTGCTTGAGGAATCTGATGTCGGCTCTCAGCCGAATGACTTCCAGCCATCGGCTGCTCCTAGAAGATGCAAGTGCTGTCACATGTGCTTGAGTGACTGCAGCCATACCCACCACACTGTGCACGCAGTTGCTCAACTTGGTTTTAATTAGTGATAACTTTGTAAGAGAAGATGATTCAATTTCCTAAAGGTATTGAGATAGCCTCAAATAACCATAACGAAAATCGAATTTTGGGATTGTTGCTAGGCTTATTAAAGCTTTGTTCATATAAAGATGCTTTCTAATGAGCCTGAGTGACTGAGGTTTGCCAAGGAAGTTCACTGAGATTTACATTCTTTCTCCAAAGCTCTTAGGAGACAATTTTGCAGCACGTATAAATACTGAAGAACCAGGGACTTCCAATCACTACCAGTCACACAATGCCTGTATGCAAAAGGAGACAGAATGCCAGCGCGGGGCCAAGAGAGCTTATCAGCTGTGAGAACACATTTAGTAAATAACAACAGAAATTCAAACACTGCCCTGAAGAGGATGCCAGCAGTTCTAACAGGTCGGAACACAGGCTAAGGAAACAAAAAGATAATAATGCTCCACATTGTTTTCTTTGTAAAACCTGCAAATGAGCAACGGTGCAACTTAACAAAAAATAAGCAAAAAAATCCTTCAGAAATAACGCAATTGATTAGGGATAATTTCTGACCTTCTCAGAGGAGCATTCTGGATAACCAAAACACAAAAATAGGTGTTTTAAATATGAATCTCCCACGAGACAAAACATCAAACCAGGTTTTGTTGCAGTGCTGCTGCAAAAGGGCACCCAGCAGCTGCTGAGCTCCTGAGATGGCAGCAGGCTTCCTGCCGCCCGGCACGGCCACGCAGCCTGGAGCTGACTGAGTTCCTCCGGAGCTCAGCGCACATCGCAGCCCTTCCTTCGCAGTGAGCACTCATCAGCTGTCCTTTCTTCAACAAACCACCAACTGCTCTTTCCCGAGAGCCCATCTGTTGAAATACGAGCGCTTTAGTAACAATAAGATGATAGATCCAGCACTTGCATGTTGGGTTTTAGAGGGAATGGGTCTGATTTTTGGGTTGTATATGTAACAGTAACAGCTGACTTGCCATTAACCTACAGATTTAACATTTTAATGGGAAAAGGATCACCTTATTGACAGAGGCTACAGAAACAGCCTTTTGTGAGCTCAGTTTCAGATAGGAGTGAAAATTCACAGCATTCAAGCATTCAAAACCAGAGCACACCTTTAAAAATGGCAGTACTGTGCATCTGCTCCAGTCATTTATAGAATGGATTAATCCCTGTGAGGAAGTTCCCAGAAAAAGATTAATCAGAATCCCACGTTTATAGGGACTTCAGCTGCCTTGACACAGAAAAGAAAATCCAGGAGAAAAATAACAGGGGAGTTCTGGAGAGTTCATGACAGGCACATGCAGCGGCTAACTGAAAAAGCAGATGATCTAGAAGTAAACATTTTAAATACAGTCATATTCAATTATTTTAGTAAGTTTTTTCCGTTGGTTTTCTGATGCAATACCTTGCTGCTGTTTAAGATTCTGGGACCCTTAGGTGAGGTGTAGCCCCAGTTACATCTGATTATTTGTCCTTGCATCTTTAAAAAATATTTGCATAGGGCTCTTTCATAATTCCAGTAAGACACCCAAGCCTGTGAATTATAGTGCAGTAATTCACACCTGCTGCATTTAACAGCTCTCGGCCTTCTGCCTTTCTCTAGCAGTACCTTCTCATGAATTACTGCTCCATAATTCACTCCCAGGAGTGTCTTGCTGCTCCCTCATCATGTTGGCATCTAATTGCAGCAGTTCTCAGGTGTGATTTTGGACACAAGAGAGCTAAAATTTATGCAAGAGCATCGTATATAAAGAGTATGTTCTTAAGAAAGACTACACTTGGCTTGAGATTGCATGTTTTCAGCTCCGACAACTATTAATGGTTTTGATGGCTATGCATTTACAAGCTCTTATCAACAAACACAAATGGGGGAACTGAGAAATTAAACCAACTCAGTGACCAAATGATCAGTAATTTAAAAAGAAGTGTAAAATCCTCTTCCCAAAGCACAAGAGTGCCCGCATAAATATGGGTTACCTTCGAAAGGTGCTGAGGTCCTTGACAAACATGGAATGCCACAGCCCCCACTGAGCAGAGGGACATCCTGCTGCCAGCCCGAATGCACGTAGGCACTGAGGTCCCCTTCCAGCTCTCCCAGCCAAGTGCTGTCTTAAATCAGGACTCAAAGGAAGAGGACGTTTCGATGTTCATTTTGTCTGTTTTTCACATCCCAAGTAGCAAATCTAGTGAGGCTACTCCTGAGTGCTCCCATTTCCCTGAGCAGAAAAGGCTGAACTGGCACCACGGCAGGAGCTAGTCAGCCCCACATCATGGCAGAAAGGCTATGCTGGATTAGAAGTGAAGAACTGTCGAAAGGAAATTTTGCCACAGACCTGAATGCTGTGGTTTAATCAAGATTCGTGCACACAGGTATTTCTGGGGAAAGGCTATGCAGTGAGCGGCATCCAAAGGCTGTGTGTTAACGTCAGGACTCTGATGTGCTAAACAACATGTAAATATTTCCAGAAAAAGGCAGTTTTCCTTCAGTGTGTTATTTGCTGGGGTTACAGGCAGTAATTACAAAGTGGAGAGGAAAGGAAAGGAAGAGGACGGCGTCTCCTGGGAGGAGAGGGATCAGCCTTTTTCCAGAGCCTTTAAAGCTTTGGTTTATCCGCACAGAAACCCTGAAACAAACGCTAACAGACTGCGCAGCAGCTTAAAAACTTGTAACTTACTCAAACACCCTTCAAATAATTTGCAAACAGACGTGAGTTTTTTTGTTTGTACTTTATAAAATACTACCACATTGAGGAAGAAAGTAAAGGATTTGTTCCTGCTCTGAGTCATCAGAGAATAAACGCAATGTGCAGCAGCAAAGATATAGTGCACAGTCTGTTAAAAGAAGATGCTTTAGTGTCACAGGATGTAAAAAACATCCCACATTTCTTCTGTTGCTTTTCCACTGCTACCCAGCTAGCTGTCAGCTCGCCCTGCACGCAAGAAGCTGTGGTCACAACCCCCAGCATTAATACAGACAACCAGTCCTTTCTGCCAAAAAACACAGCGAGCAGATGAAACGGGACGAGGCCAACAACAGCTTGCATTTCACACTTCATGGGAGCTGCACGGATGCTCAGATCTGCCCACACAAACTCTGCAAAACCACGATCCCAATCACAATCTGAGGGGGGAGGGGGTGAAAAAGGCCACAAAAAACCACACACACAAAATCCCGAAGCCTTCCCAAGGGAAACAACTGCTGTTCTTCAAGTAGGAAAGCACAGATGGGGTCTACCATACTGAGGAGCCTAGAGGACTCGCATCCTTATGTAGGGAAGTGGGACCGCTGCCAGCTCTTCAGATTTCTAACAGAGTGGAACTCTGCTTCTCTGAGCAATGGAAGCGACTTTCATTCATCTTATGAAGTAATAAAAACACAAAATAAGATAATTATTGGTGTCATTCTAAAGGAGGATAAATTCCAGCAAACTCAGTGGAAGTTGTGGATTACAGTGAGTTGCCGAATGAAAGCGGTATATTCTCCTCTCAATGTTTTAATGAGAGACAGTCAATTTTTATTATTATGTATTTAGTAGTCCTCCTGGCAGAAAGCAGTATTTAAAATTAATGTAACTAATCTGAAAACTAGAGTGAAAACTGCTAATTCACAGACCAGTTTAGGTAGGCCTAATTCATCTCCTAGTTAGGAACATTCTGCTAATGTTTAATACATGGAGAAGCTTTTAGTAACAAACTCTTCTAATTACTGAATCCTTCTGACTATCCTCAACCGGCTGAACGTGTAAACAGTGTGGTGCTTAAATGCTCTGAGATCCCCTCTACAAGGCGTTCATTACAAAAATCACGGAGCTCCGCAGTCATACAATCATTTTAAGCCTTAACATTTCAAAGGACTTAACCGGTGTTAATTAAAATCTGATCCTACTCCAAAAGCCACGCAAACACGCCTGGTTTTCATTGGTTACCTGGAGCTAAGGCTCTGAGCCACCCTCCCGGCAGCTGGGGACCAACTCTGTGCTCCTCCTGCACTCCTCCATCCTTCTGCCTGCACTGCACGATGCCCTCCCGTGCTCCGAGCTCACAGGCAGGGCCAAGCTGTTGTCCTTCTGAGAGCCATGCTACCTATGGAGTGCTCACAAATGGGTTTTAAGTGATTCGCTTTAGATTTTGAAGTTTGAAAGATGAGACAGATAATAATATTTGTAAAAAAATGCTGAAGGCTGTTATCCCCTCATGGTCTGCATAAGTAGGAGCTTGGTTCCCAATTACCTGCCTGTCACTGCAATGATTGATTTCAGTGCTTTATGAACAGCATATGCAGCCCTTCTATGTTTAGATAAGAGATTACAAGGACTATCAATCCTCATACTCTTGTGTACAGTATTAACACTGTCTAAAGCTAATATATTTCTATCATGGATCGGTATTATTTAATTATATCAGTAATAGTTCCGACCTGCAGAAGGGATGAAGTGCTGCCGGGGATCCAGCCTGTCAGGTGCTGCTGAGAAATGGCTTTGGTTGGTTAAGTTCATTTCTCCTGCCAAGTTTAGGACGTAACATTTGAGGATAAACAGTCACAGAAACAACTGGGATCTGAATTAGAGCTTACACAAAGAGTGCTGAAGAAGCTTTGGAATCACTCATTGTAGGAGCTGTCAGATCCCTTCTGATCTCTTTCACAGAACGTTTTTCTGACTGCTGTACCAAGGTAGAGCTCACTAGTTAGCTTGTCCAGAACTAAGTAACAATTTATATCCAGACAACAAGCCCGTGTTCAGACAGCCTCCCTAGAAAGTCACCTATGCTGCCACTGGATTTCATATTCAGATACAGAGTGCCCAAACATGAGCTGCAGAGAGCATTGTGCTGCTCCCGTTAGCTATCCATGACACCTCATGCAGGAAAGCTACCATCGCCTTCTGCTCAGCACAGTATTTTGGAGGTTTAAAGAAACAGGCATTAATCTTTCCAAGTTCTCAAAGCCCAGGAGCTCCACTGATTTGACACCGATACCCTGCTGTCAATACAGTGGCGATTCCCAGCTACAAGGATGCCAAACTCCAAGGCAGTAACCTAACTCATGACAAAAAGGCAAATTCCAACACCCTGCCTCACTCAAAGTGAAAACTGACTCCAATTAGTCCTACCACAGAGCCGTGCTGGAAGCTCTGTGGACTCCCATGGGTGAGCGCTGACTCCCACCAGCTGTCACCCTTTTGTTGCCATTACTGAGGGAATAAGCTGACTTGAATGAGATCCTGCTGGTCCAGCCATGTGCACTCAGTAAGAAATGTGCAATCAGGCTGGTCAGACTCAGCTCTGTGAGGTGCTAACCATGTGTTAGTGCTCACAGCCAGAACAGCACAGGTCTCTGACTACCTAGAGGGTGCAGACAGGAGTTCAGGAGAATTTAGAAATAAATCCCTAAGCAGAGCACACCCTAATGCCTGCTGGATATCAAAGTGGTGGGTGTCCTTAAGCCATTTGCCAATTCTTACTTACTATACACCTACATCTTAATAGCTCTGAGTGGCAGGTTGACAGATGGTCTTAGCACTGAAAATCCCCTTACAGCAATGAGAAAAGAAAACAGCGTAGCTCTTTGTAGGATGTAACCTTACATTTTCAGTAAAGGCTGTTGGGATTGCCTGTGTCAGTAGCTATGAACTAATTCCAACTGAAGGAGGAGCAGCTCCATGCTAAAGCTGCCATGTTTTCTGCTACACACGCACTAAGTAACTGTTTCAGTGCTACAGTTCCAAGTATTTGCACATCAGCGTTTAAAAGTTTTCTAAATCATTCCCAACACTTACAATTTGGACAATGCACGAATCTGCTTTCTTGTGCTTTTCTTCCCTCCTCCCTTTTGCATTTACGTATCTGCTCGAAAAACCACCTCATGCATAATGCAGTGCAATAAACTGCAGCTTGGAGTGGCTGTGCAGCCTTGCCCATGTGTAAATAGCAGGAGAAACCCATTACTCACTATGTATCCTTCCAATGCAATTCAAGTTTGACAAACATTAAACAATTTGAGTTGACTACAGAAAGCAGTGCTTCCTTTGAGTGCCTGCTAGGAAGCCCAGCTTCGGGCTGTTCGCAAGAAATGCTGGGCAGAATTAATGATTTCCGTAAGGTAAATGACCATGTGCTGAAACAATGCTGAGGCACTCGCTCTCAAACGCTCTCCTTCATAGGAGGGAATGTCGGTTCACAGTTCCAATGTTTGTCCTGTTGGGTTTTTTAAAATCCCTACCTCAGTTGCAGCTGCTCTGTGCCAACTGTCCCTGCCTGGGTCTGTTATCTGCCACAACGGTGCCATTCAATTCGAATTTCAAGCACAGCTTTTCCTTCTGTGTGGTAGCTCAGCTTCATCTGTCTGTGCTTCATTGACATAGCTAAGTGCAAGTCCACTTTCTGTTAAAGTAGATAAAACAATCAAAACCAGAACACGGTACACTTAATGCAAAACATTTTTCTCCCCTATCCACATAAATTGGAAATCAATCTATTAAAACCAGACTGTATCCAGATCAGCTTAATTCAGGAACGGGATCACTACAGACCAATACAATCTGCCTCCCATTTCCACTGACTGAAGAGTAACCGGTGTGCGGACATTTCACATTCCAGCCAAGCAGAACGGAAACGCCTCGTGAGGAATAAGGGCGCTGCTGTGAGGCCGCCATGATGGCCACGGAGCTCTCCTCCCTTCAGCGAGGGGCACCAGGCCGCGGATGCACAAAGCCAGCCCCGGCCACCTGCACAGACCCACGAAGCACCTCAGGACGCTCAGCTGAGATTCCAGCAGGAAAGCGTGAATACTGACTTTCCTTTTTTTTAATTTGGGACTATGAAAATTTCCCTCAGATCTGAAAACAGAAATACCTCAAGCATTTCTAAGCAGAGCCGGGCTGCTTGGGCGGGGCGGGATGCCTGCTGGCGGCACCGAGCCGTGCGCTGCTTGGGGGGAGCAGCCCGGTGCGGCCTGCGCGGTGCAAAGCGCGGCCTTCTGCTAAACGGATCCTTAGCAAGTGACAAATAAAGGATAACTGCCTGCAGCACTAGCCGCTCTGCCTCAATATTTATGGCTTTCCAAGTTATTAGCTTTTTAATTAACACTGAAAGATCTGAAAGCACCTGACTGTATTGTACCGTAATTATATTAACAAATTACAGACATGAAAATTAAAATTCAGTTGCTCTGATATTCTATTTAGAAATGTGCAAATAGAGTTGATGTTTTGCTAATAAATGCTTCTCAGATGTTATGTTTCTAAATGAAAGGAGAAAATGTACCTTTACGGTATTCCTTTATGTGCCTCTGCCCTCATTTGGAATTAATAAGCAAATACAAACGGTGCTTGAGCCTCAGAAGTACCCCTCCCTTAACCTCCCTCCAGTTATCATAATTTCCTAAATTACAGACTGTAGCTGTATTAGGACTACTATTAGGACAACAGCACTTGCTGGATGCAGTCTGCTTCATTTTCTCTCTTTGTTTCTCTCCATCCATAGACACATACAAACATGCAGAAGGAAGGTATCAGAAGACTGCATAATGCACACACACACAAGTGCAGTGTTTTCCCTCTAGCTGGCTAAGCCCACTGATCTGCTTTCTGCCACAGAAACCTACCCAAGACAAGCAGGCGTGGGACTTGACAATCCCTGCAAACCAGACCCCGATGCAGGTGTGTGCTGCTTCCACGGCAGACAGCCCTCAGCCCTCCCTGGCTCTGCAAACCAGAGGCCTGTGCTGCCTGGTGGAGCTCCAAACCGCCAGAGGCAGCAGGAGAACCGTGTGCACAACCAAGCAGCTGTGGTCTGAGAAATGCACCCGTAACGTGGGGCTCGGGCAGTTTGCAGATGGTGCCACTGAACGTTTTGCAGAGGCCCAGAAGAGGCCTACGCATCACCGGTACCTAACACAAGGCCAGTGCTTCCGATTAATGAAGCATTGCTCGAACAGTTTATGAGACCTATACTCTGCAGGAGGTAACCGCACAGAGCTGGGCACTGGCATTTATCTCATCTCACTGTCTGTGCCATGCTACGTAACTACCTGAAAAGATTTCTGCCTTAAGGAGATTATATTCAGAGAAGTTACTCCTAGGTTACTCCTAGTGAAACAAAAGCAGAAGCAGACAAACACAAATGTTGCCGTATAATCCAGATTTCCTGCTAAGTCTTGCAATATTAAAGTGACTGAAAAACCTCAATGCCTAGCAGTGCTTCAGGAGCCCTCAAGTCATCTGCTGGTTTGTTTTATCTAACACACAGAAAAGAAACAGTCTGAGGATTGTGCCACAACCAGATTACTAGAAGATTTATTATTAATTATTGCATAAAGAGACAGAGGCACACGTGGTGCTGAGCAGAGCACAGCAGGGAGAGGTAATCCCTGCCTGAAGTACTTTACAGTCTAAATACATAAGCAGTGTAACAGGCATAGGGATCCAGCAAAGAAATCTTCTGTTTTAGAGATTACATTTTTCTGCACAGCAACTTGGGACACTGACTTCAGTTTAGCTGATGTGATTTGACACTGGCAGCCTCCTTGGAATTAGTGACTCAATATTTATGATCTGTGTGTGCATATAAAATGAATGGCCTCCCCCAGCTCCTGCCATTGGAACTGTCAGGGTACCTGAACAAGGAAGCAGGCAGTGGCTTTGTTACCTGGGCTGCGGATCAGCAATTTGTATGCAGCAGATGCATGGGAGAAAGTGAGAGAGACATGGGAGAGGCAGGCTTGAGCCCACTGCTACTGCAGAGCAGCAGAAGGGAGGGCCTGCACGACGCACACACCTGCAGCTGTGACAAAGGGCAGTGCTTCCCAAAGCACAGAGAGAGGTCCTGAGCTGCACTGCTGCTCCTGTGCCTGAACCAAAGCTGGGCAAGGAGCCCAGAACCAAGCAGCACCTCAGCCTGGAGGCAAAGGCACAGATGAGCTGGCCCCTAAACATCCCTAGGGGCTGGCCCTGCTTCCCTTGGTGGCAGGGAGCTCACTGTTCATCCATTAAGCTCCAGAAAACCCGGGGGAAAAACCCATGTGTCAATCCTGAGCACCAGGTGAGGGAACAGCTGGAGGGCAGTGGAAAGCAATCAGCAATTAAAGGGACATGTCTGCATCCCTACTGAAACATTAATGATCTGTCTGAAACAACTCACTGGGATTCTAGTGCTGCAATGACTAAGCCTTTGCAGGACCCACTCAGTTTGGGTCAGAGGGCAGTGTTAATGCACAAATGGTGATCTGCCTGAGAAATCATGCATGGGGAATAACCTGTGCAAGCTGAAGCTCCAAAAAAGATGTGGGTTTAGTAGCAGACCAACGTGATCAATTTATGCAAGACACTGTACCTGAAAAACACCAAACATCATAATTCAGTGGCTGCTGAACCTACAAGACTGTCTTCTCTCAATTGATGTTAGTTCAGCAGATTTGTACAATGTGCACTGGTGGAAAAAATCAGTGCACAATTTTAAAATTGCAGTTTTACTGCCACAGATTAACATAAGACTGAACAGAACAACTGCACAGCAATGCTGTGGCACACATTCACACAGAGATGCCTGCTCCCAAAGCCCGCTCAACAGCACAGCGACCTGCTGGTCCCTATGAGTTTTTTGGACACAGAGCTCGCCATATTTTGTATTAATTTAAGCAACTGTATACAGTTCTTTGCAAAGATATTCTTAATAGAATGACCAAGCAAGGCATCCTCTGAAAAATGCAAACAAGAAATGAGCGCTCCAGTAAAATGCTTGCCAGCTCAAACTTCAGTGCTCTCACAGCAGCTACAGCAATTATTAATTTTTGTGTTTGTATTTACAGCCTTATCACATCCAGAAATTATCCACAGGTTGTCCACCAGAGCTGTGATAGCTAAATTTTTGGAGAAAACCCAACTGGAGAAGGTCCTGACCTGGGGACAAGTCAGTCTTCAGAGGTCTCATCCAACCACTGCAACTCTGAGAATGCTCCCTGCTTGGAGGTGCATGAGGAAAGATTTCTGCATTACCTCTACACTTACATTAAGAGACTGCATTTGCTTTACTAACATTTTACTTCCAAATACTAACCACGGTGATATGTGACACTCATATGCAACGCTTCAGTAGTGAGGACTAGATAATACTTCATGTGAGCTGAAAAACGATATACAAAATTCAGTTCAGGAGGGAAATCCTGTGCTGTGCATTCAGACTCTAAAAGATGCTGCTCTTAATGGGAAAGGCAGTTTCACACTGAACATTCCCACAAAATGCACAGTGTTCCCGGCAACTCTGAGACCACAAGTAAGCTCTGCTCAGAGCAGTTCTGCTAAGGATGCTAGTTCAAGTTCAGGACATCTGATAACTGCACATTGACAGCAATGCTGACCCCTGTCCATCTCAGCTCCCATCAGAGCCTCACTGCCTCTAACCCTAAGCTTACTCTCTCGACCCACAGCTGCAGCAATGAGCTGAAAAAGAAATAAAATTACTCAGATTGACAAAAATCACATCCTATTTCCAGGGATTAACAGTAATTAATAAAACATCTGTGAGCCTACTTTTCTCCATTGTTCCCAAACCGTGCCTATCTCTAGGCTGTCCCTGTGTCTAACCCCTACTCCAGGTGTATGCCACCATATCTCAGGGACCATTGCCAAAAAAAAATTTATGTCTTATCCGACCTATTTCTTCAGGTTTAAGATGATGCCTGAATAAACCAAGCTCTTGATATACTACTGCACCAGAATTCCAGATTGACCAGAAGCCATACGTCAGTGACACCCATCTGTCCTGGAAGAAACTGAAGACATTCTCCTGTAACAGACTCAATCTGCATTAAGTTCAACAGTCCACCCTGAAATGTATGGCCGTGACTGCGCGTGAGTTACACTGACTGAGATCTTGGTATTTAGAATATCCCATCAGCGTCAGTTCCTTTCCCTCACAGAATCAGTAGCTTCATTATAGCTTTTTATGTCCTTTTAACTGGCTGGAATTAGTCATTGATGTAGGCAGGATACCAGACTTCCTGGGTTTATGTTCTCATTAGAAACAGTCAATGCTGAGCACACCGTTGGGACGGTGCTCCACGTGGCGAGCTGCATGCCAACTGCAGCCCCATTTCCTTGATGAGGAAGGATCTCATCAAGCTCACTGCAATCCTATTTTCCCCACATCCCCAGTTCCTTCTCCTTTCACCCCACATCTTTTCTTTCACTGCGCTGGTAGAATCATAAAACCACTTCCTCAAATAAAGCTCAGGTTGGTGCTGCTGTGAATCATTAGGGCCCACTGACTCTCTTTTGGATCCAGAGGGCTGGTTACAGGCAGATGATGAAGACCTTAAATCTTAACAAATGAAATTTGGGCATAACAGACTAAAAAAAACACAACAATCAAGGTAAAAGCGCAGCTGTGAACTTTCCTCAAGATCCCATCCCTCCCCAAACACATGACCAGCAGTGGTTGAAATGAGTTTTGAAATTTTTCCCTTTGGACTCAAATGCTCCCTTAGCTGCTTTTAATTATTACAGTTAAATGCAGGAAAGTTTTAACTGTAAGCTTTAAACATCCTTTTAAAGATAACTTGAGGGAGTTGAGATTGGGAAAAGAAAGAATTAAATAAGCTTTCTGTCTTTTCCAATCTGCATTGCTTTTCCACCCAGTGCCCTGGCTTTTCATCCCATGCCTTTTCAAGAAGGTTCATTAACAAGCATCTTCAGAAAGAATAAGAAAAGAGGATGGAGAACACGATCACTGGCAGACTGAAATGCATGTTTGCAGCTGGGCTGGCATTCAGGAGCAAGGAAATTCTGACAAGGCTGGGGTTTGTGTTTGTGAAGGATAACTATTTTGAAGGTGTTTTGTTTGTTTTTAATTCAGGAATCAACACGAAACCTTACTCAGGAAATTCTCTTTGATAACTACGGGAAAGAAGCTTGCAAATCTACGCTGGCATTGGTGTTCCTGGTGGGGAGGTTCCCAAATGATGCACAGTTGTTTCAGTGCGTCAGCCCCTGGTTTCTACAAACCCTGGTTGATCCGTGAGGACATGGCACACGTGGAGCTCAGCCCCGGGGCTGCACTGCCAGTAAAGGGTGCTGCCACTCCGAGAGATCGGTACGGGGCTAGGGCAGAGTAAAGGAGCTTGGTTTCAGCTGGATGTAGCCACGGAATCAATCTTTTACTTTTCCTTCTTTGGATCTTTTCTGAAGTTGAAATTAAAAAAAGATTAAAAAAAAAAGATCTGCGCCTCTGCCTACTAAGCAGTGATATCTAGCTCAGCACTGACTTCTGTGAATCACTTCTCCTTGGGCATTTCCAGCATTTCATCATGTAGTTTCATTTTTACGTGGCAGGCTTTCTCAGGTGAGTGTTATGGAAGGCCATTATTTCCTCCTCTAACTTTTTCAGAGCATACACCAGGAGCAGCTGAAAGCAGCCTTATAATTTCCCAGGCTGGCAGTATTCCACGGCTCTATCTTTCAGGCAGCCTAATAAGCCAGGAGTGAAAAGCAGCACTGCGAGGGGCAGGAGAGGAGAGAGGCAGAACGAATCAGAAAACTGCAAAAAATCAATACCAATGTATATGTGGCCACATTTTTAATGCAAATTGGCACAGCTTCATAGACATCAATGTAAAAAAAAAGTTAATATGTACCAGCTGAAAAGAGGCTTTCATTCAGGACCTGTAATTTTCATTTCTTTTGCCAAAGGCAGAGCCATGGACCAGAAAAGCCCATGTGTGTCACCAAGAGTTGTCATCAAGGATCAATTAGAAGGCAGCCAGCAAACACCACTGAGACAGGAAGGAGTAAGGACAGTACTTAAATGAAAAAATTAACCCAAATACCCAAATTTTAACCAACAATTCTATTGGTAGCTAGAGCCACTTTCAGAATGACAGCATCCATTGGGGCACTGCCAAAAAATAGGCCAATTTATGGACCTGGAAAAAAATATATATTAGCTGGCGTGTTGTTTAGTATTTGGATTACCATTCCACCACCCATTAGTGAAAGAGAAAATATTTAAAAGATGTTAAACTATTCTGTGTGCAGGACATGAACATTCTAAGATGTCCTGCATGCCCTGTGATCATTAGGACACTAGTATTTTTTACCAAAACCATCCATGTCTTCACCTGAACAGTTAAGAAAGCAGCAGCATGATGTCTGCTTACCCTTCCAATTAGGGAGGAAGTAGATATTATGCAGAAAATTGTATTTGGATCATACTCTGCCTGACCTTTAAAGGTTGTCTGTGTTCTTAGTTACTGCTTCTTGGATTTGCACAAATTAATGTATTTATCTTTGCTACAAAGATAAACAAAACCAAATTCATAAATACAGATTTATTTTTTCCCCGAGCTTATCCAAATTGAAACATTTGCTATTTCATTTATGTCACTTAATGCTCGTCTATCAAATGTATTTGCAGGAGGAAACACACAGAAATTAGTAACTGCTCTCTGCTGGGTCCCTGCGTGGGTCCAGGTTTTGGACAACAATTTGTTGTGTTGAGTGAATTACAAGTCTGAGCACGGATAAAACCAGCTGGTGGTCCTCAGATAATGCATCTACTTTAGCAAGATTACAAAGGGTCATACAGCTATGCAGAAGAAGCCTAAGTTAAAATTCTCTGTACGATAATCAGCATAACCTCTCTCACTCCTGCTTTTCTTTCAGTAATGGAAATGTTCAATGAAAACCAATCCCAAAGCAAACCCAGATTTCTCCAGTGTGAAATTAATATGTGAAACAGAAGGTACTGAGAAAGGAAAACACCAGTTCAACCACAGGAGCATATTTCTGGTCCTTTCATAATGCTGGGTTCTATTTGCACCCCAGTCACCCAGTCATTTCAGTGGGACTAATGGGAAAATAAAGGATTACCTGGTGGGGGTAATGAGTGACCAAAGGTACCAAAGGGATACTCCAAACAACCCCAAGTCATCAATTTTTCAAGCTTAAATGCCAGAGAAATGCATTCTCAGTTAGGAGCTCACAGCTCACTCCATCTCCCTCCCAAGCCTGTCCAAGTGCTCGTACCAAAACTATCTTCCTTGCCATCCCATAACAGCTCAATCAGAATGTATAAAGCAGGGAGGAAGCAGGCTCGTCTGCCACAGTGGGGTCTGCTTCATTGCCAGTAGCTCCTATGTGTCAGATAATGCACATTTAATGCACATTAAATGCTTGAAAAAGAGACAGCAGAGCAACTTAATTAACTGTACCTAAAACAGTGGGGTGCCCGCTGCTTTTCAGGCTCCAAGGTGCTACTGAAATAATAACTACATACATCCAGGGCAGAGAATTCGGGCGGGAAGGAACAAAGGAGATGCAGACACAGGTAATAATGTACTTAATTAATAATACAATCAAATGGTGTAACAGCAACACTGTCGGAGCAGAAGCTGGCAGGATGGCAATGCCTCTCCTGACATCACCTGTCTCCTATCATTTGTCCAACTGCCTTTTTCACCGCTGCTCCAAAGCATCCCCTGCAATCCCATTGGGGTCCCTGTGCTGGTGCTTGCAGTGGGCACCCAGGGGCAGATCAGAACAACCTGAGCTACAGGGATGTAGGTCCAGAAATGCTCCATATTCCACCCTGGGGGCTCACTAAAGCTAAACGGAGCATGTCTGTCACTGATGCGAAGAAGAAACCATGTAATTACACGGGTTGATCCTTGAGGAACCTACAGCTCTGTGGATTTGTAAAGTGAAGACACATTTCTGAGATGTACTAATGGCAGCTGCAAATGCCAGGCGCTTCAGCTTCCAGTGCAGAAAGGCAGGCACTGCCACGGTGCCTAAAGCAAGATGTACGAGTTTGTACAGATCCTGGAGTTACTGAAAGGCAAGCGTCCAGCTCGCCATGACAAGAACTTAGTCCACTTTCGAACCTTATTTATTAAAATACAAAATATCTGATTATGGACAATGAACTGTGAACCACAGCTTTAAGACACACGAGAAGAAAAGCCTTTACTGGTTTCAGAGCATCTGCTATCAGCACAGGCTACTCTTACTCAGTTGTATTAGCACAGACAAATGTTCAAGGCCGGACTCTAAGGCAACTTGTTTCTTTGCTTTAAAGAGGCATGAGATTTATCAAGCCCATCTTCAGGTGGGAACATGTGAACACTTACCCGCACATCGCAGACACGTGCTCACAGGGCAGCAGGCAAAGATTCAGCGCTTAGTCCCAACATCCCAACACCGGGTACTGCAGCAGTTTGTTCCAGGTTTGGAGCAAGGCCCGTGTACACGTGGGATTATTCTGGTACTCCGGCACCGTGACTAAGCCCACCAGCAGCTATAGCTACAGACTGCAATTTGTTTTTTGTGTCTCTCTCTTTTCTTCTTAGTATCTTTTTGATTAAAAAGATTATTAAAAATATACTGTGTGGTTTGTGCATTGATTTGGATGCTCTTGGAGAGGCATGGTGAGATAGCAGAGAAAACTATTCTTTGATAAAGGAGTTGATCATTGATTTAAACAATTGTTAAATAATTCATTTGATAAATAATATTCAGCCATGCACAGCTGCAGTGGTAGAAAATTTAACCTTGAAAATTATTAAAAAACAGCTGTCACAAGTCACAGCTGCTGTTATACATAAGCAGTATATACAAAGACAGTAATTTACTGGGGTTTTCAAACATTATATTTCTAACAATTTCTCAGCCAGGTATTTTTCCTAGCACAACTACTATATTGCATTACTTGCCACGTATTCAAAAGATGGCAACAGATATTTTCTTATAAATCACTAGGAGCCTGTTTTATGTATCATGATGAATGCGTGGAGAGAGCCAGCTCTTCCAGTGACACATGCTGTAATGGAAAGTACCATCAGTCACAATAAGCTAGTGAAGATCACCAGAAGAAGGTATTGGGAACCTCAGGGAAATGAACCAAACCACAAGTCCATGAGCTCAGGTTTATCCTTCGTACATTTACACCTGGTTTTCACAGAATCAAGGAGATCAGATATTGTCCCATCTATTTTATCTCCTCCTCTGCTTGTACCACATGAGGAGACCCATTTCTGAAACATGCTGGGTTCTGGACCAGACTCCAAAGGGCCAGGCAAATTCTGGTAGCAAAACCTACACCTCTGCTGTAGTATTTTAATTTTTGGAAATTTTTTTTCCCTTCCAAAATATGAATTCCATCCATCTACCCCATTCAATAGGACGTGTCAATTACTGCATTCTTTAGAGTGACAGATTTGCAAGATGGATCTTCTGGCTGTAGATTTCGTTCTGTTCTCCTCTGTCAGAGCCACATCGCTAGGAGAGTATCGTAATGGGGCTTTAGAATGAATAGCATTCATAAGCATCAAGCAGATCTGCACAAAGGGGAATATACGTCTCTTTCTTGTCAAACCCTTGAAGTGTGCTGCTTCAGTATCTTAAAGGATGAGAGGAAGGGAAAGAAAGCCCCAACTGCTGTGAACTTTGATGATGCACGTTTGGTACCCTGGCTTCTCTCAACTTGGCTTGGCTTTAGAAGCTGCACATTTTTATAGAAGGTTTTCATACAGAGAGACTCACATCTGCATAGAGTTTCACTGCAACTATTAGAGAAAGTTTTAGCTTATCCTTATCAGATGCAATCCCAGATGAGAAAACAAAGTAGTACATTAAAAAGAATCACACCATGAATGCAGCAGCAGTATGCAGTTGCTGGCTTCTGTTTCAAAAGCACGCCATGAGCGCACTTATCAAAGCAGCCTGTTTGGGGACCGGGAAGATTGCTCTGCGAGCATTTGAGGTGGCCTGCTCCTGCAGTGCGAGAGGACTGGCAAAAATTACACAGCTTTGAGAGGTGTCCTGTGGAAGTGAGAATCACTACAGGAAAAGTACAGAGAGATGGTCTGACACGATTAGCTCATCCAGATAAATCACTTCTAATTTTAATAAAACACGGCTCCGTATTTATGAGCAGGTGAAGCGGTTGAATCCTCCAGCCGTAATCCTTTCCCCACCACCCAAACCTCTCCCAGCAGTCCTGCTTACAGCCCAGGGAACAGCCAGGTTCTTAGGAGCTGATAGCCTGGAAAACTCACAAACAAGTGTGGATTTCAGCCGAACCTCGTTATGGACACAAACTGGTCACGGGCACTGTCCATCACCCACATACAGTATTAGACAACATTCTGTCAAACTCAGCTTTGTGGTGGGCTGTCACCAAACACCTCCATGTACGTTGTCACTTCTTCATCACGCGTGGGATTTGGATGGAGACACGTGTTAGTGTGCATCTGCTGACACCTAGCAAACTGCTCCTTCGGGAACGGCGCAGCGTGTGAAGCAAAGCCGTGCAGGCTGAGCTGAGGGCCCCGCTGCTTTAGGAAGGATGTTTGTGCTGGGGAAGCGGGACGTTCCCAGCTGCCAGGAGCACCCGATACTGCGTGGCCAGGCTGGCGCCCCAGCTGCTGGATCCCTTCCCAAGCTCTGCTGGCACCATTGGGCAGGCTCAGTTCTGAGCACACTCCACTATGGGAAACTCAGTGAATAAAGGACTGCGGGATCACTCCATCAAACACAACACACATGCCAACTGCCTTCTCTTAAAAAATGGTTTCATGGCACTGTTTCCTTATTGGTTTGGTTCAAATAGTCATATTCATCAGAAGAGAGCATTAACTGCGTGCTACAACTCCCAGACACAATTATCTCCTGAGAACACGGCTGATGTTACGGCTCCACACAACTCTGTCTGTCTGTCCTTGGCGTGTTTAACGCATTCGTATTCAGACAGATACTGACTGTGTATATCTGTTTTACTGCTGCTGTTGATTTGACAGTTGCTGGCAATTCTACTGCTGATTTATTTATCTGTTGTACCCCTGCTGCTTTTTCCAAAGCGCTACTTCCACTGAGTTCCCAGGCAGTTCAATACAAACTGCCTCAATCAACTTTCCTATTTTCTTTTCTTCCTTACAATAGTCCCCAACTCCAAGGCACCTATTTTTCAACTTAGAACATTCTCTCAAAGAGT
This sequence comes from Numida meleagris, assembly GCF_002078875.1. Lineage (NCBI taxonomy): Eukaryota > Metazoa > Chordata > Aves > Galliformes > Numididae > Numida > Numida meleagris. The sequence goes on from NC_034425.1 coordinate 9,061,539, forward strand.
AAGATATACTATTTTTCAAGAACGCTGCACTGCTTTACTTGGAACGGGACAGCCAGAGAGGGACACACCAGAGGGTGCTGCCCGGGCACGTGCTCTGCAGGCGGGGACATCCATGTCCCTGTGCACGCTGCCACGGCTCTGCAGCCAGCACTGCTCGGAGCAGGGAACACCAAGAGCTGCAAGTCAGGAGCTCCAGCTCCCAAACAAAGACAACCCGAGCAGCTGTTTATAGCACGAACAGAGCATGACGGTATCTCATCTGTGCAGCACTTACCCTGAGAATCTCTATGGCATTCAGAAGAGCCACAGCTAGTGGCAGAAGGGCTGCACACAAGATTCCAACAAAATAATTTAAAAAACTGAATTAGATTTCCAACAACACAAAAATCCCACAATCCGTTACACCATTAAAAGTTAAAAATCGCACCATTTAATTTGCATGAGCAAAAGTTATAGACTCTCAGGGATTATTATCCCACAGCAGTACCCCTTCATTCAAAATCAGCTTCTTTTTGCCTTTTTTTTTTTCCAAGACCGCTTTCAGTTTTTGTTTCCCAGCAAATGAGTAACAATTAAACAGACTAATTTCTAATCTTCTAGGTTTGGACTTAAATTCTATCAAGTGTGTAAGATTTCAGAATCAGTTTATGTCAAAGACAAAAATAAGCATCCATGTAAACAAGTTCCTGTGAGCATGCAATCCCAGCCTGCATGTGAAGAATTGCTGTCTCTTTTTGTGAGTTTGAGTTCAAAAGGGCTTTGGATTCAAAGCCATTTGAAGTGTTTTCCCACGTCAAAGTAACTGTGGAGCAGTGGAAAGCAGGACTAAATAAGGACAGTGGCTCTGAATCTCAGTATTTTGTTATCTTGGTCTTCCCTACACCCAGAGATACCCTGCACGTAGGCTATGCTGCTTGGGCTGGATAAAACTAACAGCTCTGTCTCAGAGAAGAAATTAATACTTTAACCTACTTTGATATTCTGATACCACACTCCTTTTGAAATTTAACCGATCAAGTGCTCTGCTACATACCCCCATACATTTTGTTATGCGTTCTGCACACAGCCCCCCAAGCCCAGGGTGCCCCCAGCTGTAATTTATTTTGTTCTCCAAACCCGAATCCCTTTGTGCTCCCTCCAGCAGCACTGTCAGCTGGAGCAGCCACGTGAGTCCACATCTCCAAGGCATACCTGCTCTTCCCGGTCCCAAGCCAAGTCCTGAGAGCTGCAGCTTCATCATCCTTAATGGTTGCTGACAGCTCCATTAGTTGAACCTTAAAACCATGTACTTCATATGCACCGCGTATGTTCGCCACAAAATCCTATAACTGATTGCATCCCATATATATCTGATTTACATGCACTCACTCTAATTATATCATTAAACCTATACAAAGCCATTGCCCAAAGGATAATCTGTCCTAAGCTATTACCACAGAAAACAAAGACCGTCACAAAACAGATCCCCATTGGCTTGTGCCATTTTAGAAATTAGAGGCTGAAGCCTGCTTTCAGAGAAATTGAAAGAAGCAAGAATGTGTCTTGTATTGTATTCTAGCAGGCTCTAACTTCAGAGTTTCTATCTTTTTCTTGCATTCTCTCCCTGTATGTATGCGACATACAGAGCCACGGGACAGCTGCAGAAGTTGAGCCCTGGGAGCTCTCAGTGAGGCAAAGACGCCGACTCGCAGCAGATCCTGCCCAGGACCATCCTCACATCCACAGGGATCAAAATGACCCGGCATCAGTACTCCCACACTTTGACCCCACTGTTTGAAAGCCCCTTTCTGCTGCTGTTAGCACGTCTTCCCTTCCTCCCTCCCACCCACACGCAATCTATACTTGCTATAGTTCGATACTCTACAATTTCAGCCAGAGATATGAAAAATAAATCAAGCCCTCTCTTTATTAAGGTAGATGACCTTCCCAAAATTAACCCTCCCATTATTAAGGTAGGGGTTTGTTTTGCTTCCTAAAGCACAAAGCAGCAGTACATTACCAAGAACTATTTTAAAATAATTAAAGGATGGAATACTGCTCCCCCATGGCAGAGCTCGAGTCCACATGCGAACAGGGGCAGCGTCTGGCACAACAGCCATGCCACTTCCATAGACAGAGCTTTTCACAGCAGCCAGATGGCAGCTGAAGGTTTTCTCACCTCTGCACGCCACCTACACCCACCGGAACCAACGCGACTCCTCCGAGCGGGCACGGCAGCGTCCCAGCAGGAGCCAGGCTGCCAGCGAACCCCACCAGAGCCACCAGTGTGTGCAAAGGCAGCGGCCACTGCTGGGACGCCCCGGTCACCAAAGCCGTGTGCTCCTCACACTGCAGCTTGCCAGAAGATAGCTACATCAGCCTCGCTCAGTGACATGCATCTGAATCCATTCTATCAGCAAGAAGAACTAATGATGTTAAAAGTGCTGCTACTCACCCCCAGCAGGCTATAGTGCTTAATCAAAAATCACTGAAATCAAGAAGACAAAAACTCCTATAAAATTTCTCGGTCTTTGGATCCATCACTTATGGGAGGGAGAATCAAATCTGATGAAAATAAATGAACATTCTGTTGGGGTTGATTATTCTTTTTTCTTTCTTAAAACCGCACACATCTGACATTTCTATTAGGATGCTGAATATTCGGGAAGTCAGAAGCATCAGTTTCTCAGATTTGACAGTTCAGTATGTGATATTTTTCAGTGTAAACAAATACAAAATATTTTATTGCCTCTTTATCCAGGCATCTCAAATGCCACTCTAGTTCCAGTAATTTATCAGATGCAGACTCTGCTAAGAGCGTTTGCCTGAGATTTGCAGTTTGACAATCAAAGCAGGATGCTCGCTTTCCTGTTTCATGCCTACCAGGACTTCAGTGCAAATACATATTTATGACAAACACCAGAATGCAGCCAATCCTCTGTGCCCTTCCAGGAGTCCTGACTCGAGTAACCCCACCAGTGCAATAATTTGCCTAAGATTTACTCCTAATTTGTTTGTTCAGAAGGCTAGGTGAGGTAGCAAAAGGAGCTCAGGATAATTCAGCCACACAAGCAAAGTTTTGTTTGTGTTTGTAATGAGCTCACCAAAACTCATAAGCTGCAGACAAGTTTAATTAAAGTCAACGGAGCAAAGAGATTAAGCACTTAAGTGTGCTATCTTCACGGCTTACAAAACTTGAGTAAATCAAATCATTAAACTTTAATTTGCCTGAGATTAGGTAAGATTGGCATGGAAATACTTGGGCCTCCCTTCATCCCACCTGTGTATTTTATAGCATCTCTCACTGCAGCAAAAAAGCGGCACAAAACAAAGCCCCAACTTCCAAAAGGGAGCAGGAAGCAGTCGGGGCACTCTGCCGCAGAGGGAGAGCGTTGCTGGGAGCCAGCCTGCCTGCATCGCCCCGGCCCCGGGAGCACAGAAAGCCAAGAGCACTTCCTTTGTGCTTCTATGTTAGCAGGCACTGCTGTACTTTCCAGATGATTCAAAAATGGAAGTGTTATCTGTGGTCAGGTAGCTGTGTGCAAGAATCACAACGATGGCCTGCTCCAAGAGACCATCTCTCACTCTACGGCCTTTCTGCTGCGCTGTCGGACCCCTCCGAGCCACTTGCTGCAGTTCAGCCTTGGCTGTTGTGCCACATGCCTGCCAGGATTAATGGGAGACAAAGCAGGATAGCCAGCAGTGAACCAGCCATTTAAGATAGATGTGGTACCCACGTGCTGCCAATGTCTTGGATCATTTGTCCTTGCAAAAAATGATTCAGTTGGACACAGCCTTTATTAAAATGCAGTCACCTTGCTCTCAGCTGGATTAATTCCTTTAGGTGCAAGTACTCTTCCCCACTCCCCTTTGCTGCTGTTCTTACCAACTCCTGAAACAAGAGAAAGGAGCAGCCAATCTCCTCTTGGTTCATTTCTAACCTTTTAAAATGCCGCTGTTAAAAATATTTATAGTTTTTATAGTAGCCGGCAACCATCAGCGTGAGGCTAAGAAGTGTTATTTCTTCTCTTGAGAAAGCTGCTGAGCCTGGGAGCCCCCAAATTCATTTCATTACAGAGCATGCTGACAAAATTATCTCAAAATTTCCCTTGTGGAGATGAGCAAAATTAACTGTATTTTAGATGACAAAAACATATTGTGTTTGCAAATTTCATATGCAAAAATATCACTCACTGATGAGATGAAAATTATGCACTGTCATATCACATCAACAGGCTCTCCCGAAGATTAGTTACTTTATATCACGCTTTAAAAGTTAGTATTTCTACACTTAGCCTTCAAAATCGTATTTACCTAACTCACCTACAGTTTTGAGACAGCAATGCAAGCACCACTGACGTGCGCTTATGCCAAATTCTGACTTGTGTGTGAGAAGTCACTTATCAGGTCTCACAGAAAGCCTAAAAACAGATTTCAAGTTCTCATTGTTTTAACTAACCAGAATGATCCCTTACCTACTTCCATGCATTAAGAACTTCAGGAAACACACTCCTTAAGCACAGAGGCATCTCTGAAGCCACTCCTCAACCTGCACATCACTGACTGCGCTGACGGACGAGCCCTCCAAGTTGTTGCCATCCCTTTCTGGGCTCTCTTTGCGCCGCTTTTTCTCCAGTAACTTCCCCATATATTCACAAAGAGAAGAAACTTCTCTCTCCTCTATAACATAGATCCAGATTTAATACAGGTTCCTGAGGAATCTACCTTAAGATCTTGTGAAATTATCATTCTTTTGAGAAGTATTTGGAAAACAGCCAGAGATAAAAGTGAGCTGAAGAAGACTCAAGTCTACTGGAAAGAAAGAGAAATGTTCTAATTAACCAAAACGAATTGGCCGGCTCAGAATATCTAAGTACACGAAACTTACACATAGATTTTTTTGCTTTACTCAGCTCCCAAAGAAAACAGTATTTCACCTTCTCTGAATGCCGTTGTGTGCATTCCATCATCCCCACCCAGCTGACACCAGCCTCTTGCTGCGTTCAGTGACCTCTCCTGTAGAGCCTCCCCTCTCCAGGGCATCTGCTCTGGGTTATCACAGAGACTTCTTCAGCTCCTGTGTATTCAGACTCACTGCTTTCTCTTGGGAATGGATTATCCAGACTTGTGACAGAGGACTAATAGCCACTTGTCAAACACTTGACAACCAGTGTTCATAGACAACCATAACCACTTTCAATAAAGACTTCTTGCTAAACTCCCGAAGCAATTACTTTTTCTTGTGCCTTGAAATCAGACCACTGCTGGCAGCACAGCCCTCTGTCACACCTTACATCCAACCCTCCCCTTCTTTCTTTTTCCAATGGAAATCTTCCTCCCCACTCACTGTGCTTTGCAGGGGCCCTCCCACCACGTGCACAACGCTCTGCTCGAGCAGCTCCATCACACCAGCCACACACAACAGCTCGTTCATCTGGAAACAAACGTTAACATCATCAGTTCCTGCTGCTTAAAGCATTCACCAGAGCAAATTACAGATCAATGGAAAATCCAGTGAAACCCTTAAATACAGTGTTTTGAGCTCAAAGATTAGTCTGGAATAAGCTTTCAAGATTCATTCACTGTAATTTTTTTTTTCCTCCATCCATTCCCTTTTATGCCCTCTGTCCTTTGGCTCAGTAATTAGCCGAGGTAATCATTCTCTTCCAGAAGGAGTGCACAGAATGGGTAAGTCCCAGACTTTCTGCTCAGTTTCAAAACTAAAAGATGGCCTCCCAGCGTGCTCCAGAACCCTGCCCTGCGCACAGCTCTCTAGCAGCTCAGTGCTCCCTGTCTGAGATCTGCAAGTGATCTGAGATAAGATGCAGACTGTGGTGGAGGTGGCACTGACAGCCCCACGTGCTGCTGCCTGCCCGCCAGCCCACAGAGCTCCACCAGAATTGCAGTGAGAACCACCAGCCCTCACTGACAGCGGTGCTGCTCAAGCTGCAGAAGTGCATTTCACTGCCGCGGGTTATTTTTAGCTAAAACAAGCAGTGACTTTCCTCATACATAACAAAATACAATGTCCTTAAAAACCTTATTATTATTTCCATTTTCTGGAATAAATCATTCCAGCAAAGCAATGAGATTATAGCACAAGGTACTATTCAGTGCAACAAAATGTACCAGACTGCTTCAAAATATTAAAATATTTTATATTTCTGTGGGGTCTTTCATTCCGTAACTAAAACATTTTTGCAGATACGAGTTAATTCTCACAATATTCACATGAGACAAAAATTACTGTAGTTGCTTCTTCCAATATCCTGGATGTGACTGCAGAGATACTCTTGTTATATATTCTCTATTTTTCTGCAGTTTCTCACTTAATTGGAAAATAAGCACTGGAGATGCTCCAATCACACACTGAACACATTATGTTTCTTTTTTTTAAGCAACGTAATATTCATAGCGCCTACCTTGTGCTTTTTTTGCTGTAGAGCATCTATTTCCTTACATTAATGAATATGTAACAATGCATATATAAAAATCTTCATTCCCAGCTGCATATATGCAGCTCTGCTGCACAGACAGCGTATGAAATCTCCTAATTCATGCTGTGGGGACATGCCCATAAAGAGTAGCTGGGAACCTCCTGAGATGGGCTGAGCTTCTCACCTCCTTTTATCTCAATGGAAATTGTAGCAGTAGGCATTTCTCTCGTGGCTTCAATTTACTAAACCTCCAACTGCCTCTGTTAAAGAGAGCTGGATCCAAACAGACGCTTTCAACCCAGGCTATTCACATCTATTCAAGAAAACTCAATTAGCCCAGAGCTGTCAAAATTCCCATTGATTTAAGTCACCAAGCACAAGGCTCCTAGGAACAGGCTCTCTTGATAATGAACTACTAGCTCTTCCGAGAGGAAAAAATAGGAATTCCTTCTTCCTCTTCCCCACTTTTTAAAAATGCACATTCTACTCAAGCCAGCTGAATTTTCAGCACACACCAAAACCCAGTACCAAGGCAGCAGAAACAGTGCTTTACAGGCTTTCCATCTACACTTCCATGTTTATTTACAACCTCATCGATCATTAACACTTAACCTCTTTGGAGGACTAACAAACTTCACAGAATCCTAAATCCCCTGCAGATGATGCTGTAGGCAAGGCGTTGCTCTTCCTGAGGAAGCTGCTTTACACCCAGGTATGGCCCCTCAGTCCCCGTCCCCCCCCCCCCTCCCAGGACTCCCCTGCAGCCCTGCTGCTGCACACACTCAACCCAACAGAAAGATCAGTCACTTTTTCTTCTTAGTAGAGATAACATTGCAGCTGGGTTATGCCCAAGTGTACCGTATGCCAAAGGCATCGCCCAAAATACAAAATGCTGCTTCAACTAAAAAGTAAAACCAGAACGCTGGCATGACATTTTCCACAAAATGGGTGGGAATAGGAGCAAGCCCAGCTGGCAAACACGAAGCAGAAATACGAGAGAACTCACAGGCCTAATTCTGGCCTTGTTGACTCTGATTCTTCACCAGCATCACTCCACAGAACATCCGTTATCTCTGCTTTTTAACACTGCCAGCAGGACCCACGTGTAGTTATATGCAAGAATGCTGCTCACTCCTGGCCCCACACATGGTCTTTCGTTCTGGTGTGATTTACAGGGAGCAGGACTTTCCTGCTAATGTTCTTCCTGAGTCACATTGCAGTGATTTCTATTATAAGAAAGAAAATTTTCACCTTAGATTTTCATAATGCGCATTTGAAGATTAAATGAGAAGTTGTTTCTACGAGTACTGTTGCCTAACATATCTAACTGGCAAAAATGAGTGTGTGTTCACAGCAGATACTTTTCTAAAAGCAGGACCACAATTTAATTAACCACTCCACTAGCAAATTCTGAGCAGAAATTAAAAGTGGTTCAGATTAATGATTTTGCATTCACTGCTCTGGGAATTTCTTATGCCCTGCTGGTTTTAACTTCAAGTTTGTTACTTAAAAACCTTAATCAGGAGTTAGTATGGCACCTGATTAAGTCTTTCTTTAAACGTTCCTGCAATAATTTCTAGCTAAAAAATACATTCCCACACAGCTCACTTAACACAAGGATCTGAATCAAATATGAGCTACAATGTCGACAATCACTGCTGAAATCAGAGCCCAACGCACGCTGAGTGATTTCTTCTGCTTCCACTTCTAACAGGTAAGCCCAGACTAAATACCTTGAAGTTGCTTCAAATTAAAAGCTGTGCAAGTCAGAGCAGAATTTAATCTTTTTTTTTTCATGTTATGAAGCATAATGAACACCCATGCTGCTATGAAAATAAGTAAAACTGGGATCTCTCTCTGTCTCAAATTTAGGTTGCTTGTGGTGTTTTATTAGGAAATAAAAACTCCGCAAAAATCCATATGTGTTTGAGTCAGTTCCGATAGACTCAAAACTCATGTATGAGATCACTCATATGCATTATATAAATAATATAAGCCCTTAGTTTTTCTAACTATTTTACTTGAAAGCATCTTGTAAATGGCTATAAGCCAAAGGGAAAATAACAATTGAGCAGATGTATGTACAACCTGATTAGTTTTTTTCAAGATACTGAAAATGAATATCGTTCATTTTCAACTTGACTTGAATCTCATTCACCAGTGACTTCTAGCAATAAACCCATCCCTAAAACACACGTGTTCTCTGTGGTGAAATGATAACACAAATCTTTGAGTACCTGATAGTAGTTTGAGGCAGATTTCAGTCAAAGCCTTCCTGCAAAGAAACCAGAACAACAGACAAAACACCTGGGGTTATTTCAAGCTTTATAATAAACCAGCTACATTTGGCTATTGCACGTGCCAATTAATTACTTAAAAGGAAAGGTAATTGCAAATTGAAAGAGCCTGGTTAATTTGCTCTTCCATTGAAGGTGACTGTGTCATAATGGTAAAAGGATACAAAAAAAAAAAAAGTTAATGTATTTACTGGACTAGATTTCATTGGCACTTGTGTTTATGAGAGTCTGAAGCAACTCTGAAGTATGCACGGTGAGCTGGGTTCCTGGCTGTAGGTTTGTCTGCAAACGCAAGCAGACCTGTCAACCCAAGGTAAACACAGAACGGGTCGAAAGCTTTCCCATAGATCACTGTTCTACTGAGTAATGTTGATTTAACAAACTCAAAGCATACGGCAATACGTTATATTCCTCGATCTTCTGTATGGGAAGTTATTAAAGCATTACATTTCCATTGTCTCAGCAGTGCTATATTATCCAAGAAAACACTGAAATAACTGAAGTGAAACAAGATTTGAAACTCTCTGATATCAAAATGTCTCATTAAACTCTGCTTCCTTCAGCCCTTTAAAAATTGGTATGGTTTCTAAATTAAAAGGATATGCTCATGGGATGAAAACTGCATTTTCAGCCTGTTCTAGTAATTACTTCAGCTTTACATGGAGCGAACAAGGACAGTGTTTCATCCACTCGCTCTTCATTTTTACCTGTACTTGAACTCAACGGGCAAACATTTGATCTGCTGTGAAAAAGCAAAAGAAAATGAGACTACACACTGGAAGATAGTTAAGTTTGAAACAGCAGACAGAGATTCTGCACGGACATGTCACAGACAACTGTGGGGACAAGAGAGAACAACTAGAGGATGGTACAGACCTTTAGAAATTCATTAGGTGAGTGAAGATCTTGTATTAATGACAAAGATCAAGCTGAGTGCCCAGTTCTCACTATTCAAATGGCCTGCAGCTGGCTCAGTGCTCTGTGCAGTGCTTGGACAGCCCAACCTTGTGAACCATGCAGATGACTTCACTGCAGGTGTAGCTAGAGAAGCTAATATTAAGTTAATATTTGAAAATGAATGGTAGTGTTTTCTCTCAGTAAGACACAAAGAGACCTGGGTACAGGTGTGTGATGAGATCCAAGTGAACTTTCTGTTCACACTGCAGAACTTTTCAGATACTGCTGTTATCTTCGTCCTGCTCGTGTTCAGCAGTATGAAGTTCGCTTTGAGTTCTCACGTCTCAGACAACATGGTCTGAAGCGGAGCAGCCATATACAGAATGTCAATGAACACAACATCCTTCACCTAGAAAACATCATTTATAAAGCTAAGGAAAAGACCATGACAGGTCTACATCAGCAGTTTTAGGAGTTAGACAATTCATGCAGCTGAAGATGATGACTGAGGCATAATCCACAGAGCAATGAAAGCCAAACACGGCTATACAATTGGATTGCCAAGTAATTGCAGTAAAGTACCAAACTATTAGCTGCAGAGGAGGAAAACTGTACTGAAATGACACTGTATCAAGAATGCCTTTTTCTTTTTTTTCCCACTCTACCAATACACCCATTGGCAAGTGAAGGAAAGCTCCCACAATTTTATGAAGTAACAACACACATTGACTTGCTTCAGATTCTGACTTATCTGGCTCTCCAGACTGGATATGAAACTCCCACGCTGAAAAAGCAGACAAAAATGAATAAACAAACAAAACCACTGTTTATTTCAGCATTTTAAAAAAGTAGATTACTCAAAGGAGTAAGATGCTGGGGGCACTTAAGAGAACAACCGAGACACCACCGGCCTGTCCTCACGTAACAGCTGCGTGTCAGAGAGCATCACTACTGCTCACCATGACTGTCCTCCAGCAAATAGCAAAGAAGCTCCCACCAGATGCTAGGCTGGAGCAAAACTGCTCAGTGGGACATTGCTGGCAGTTTGTCTGATATTTGGAAAATTTTTACTAAAAGGAAAGTAACTTCTTTTCCATTCTGCTTACAAAACAACTGCTTGTAACACTGCTTATTTCCTTGTACTGTGGCCTGGCTTCAACTCTCTGTATCAGCTGTTACTACACCAGCTTACAGCTCTTTTCACTGAACCACAAGTTTGCTCCTCTGGGGAGCGATGACTCCTCAGTTGTCTCAGATTGGCTCATCAAAAATAGATCCACGAGCAATAATTTTTCTAGACACTTCTGACATTTTGGTCCATAATCCCTAGGCAACATCTGTCTCATGTAGGAATTCTTCAGTCAAATGCCTTTAGGGAGATACATGAGCAAAAGGTCAACATTTGCTAATGTGAATGCTTGTTTCAGGTGTTTCCTTTCGTGGATACTGAACTTCTGACACGTAGGGTTCAGTGTTTAGGAAGGCAGATAACTCACCGCCTTCTGGTAGTAAAGCCTCAAATGTTTTCTCCAGATAGGCACTGAAATCACAAATTAGTTAAGAAGCCTCAAAATAATACAGTGAATTTTAAAGATGTTGTATTTCTACTCCTAAATTCTGTTTAAATTATGAATCTACTCCTCAAAATGATCGGTTTGAGTTAGGTCAACAGCTTAGGGGAAGTAACTTGCAGGATGAGGTCTTATGTAGCTTTTGAGTTCAATAAACCACTGATACTTTTTGAAAACAAGCAAGATAATGAGTTTATAGAGAAAAAGTGCAATAATTTTCAGCTATATTTAATTACTGGCGTATCTCTCTACTTCCTAGTAATAACACTCTTTAATTATGCTTATGAATGTGCTGAATTTCCCATACACCTGTTTAATCAAAAACAGATGTTCATTTTGTAGTGGGTTATTTTCATAATATACATCACTATTAACTTGCTATCGCTATCAAAACACACTGGGAAAAATGATATACAAATAATGCAGAACGGTTTGTGTGGTTACGAAGTTAACTGCCGATCTACTGCTACAATTCCATCACTGTCAGTTATCGGATAGTGCACTGCACTTTTTGAATTATTTTTACGTGTACTCTCCACCTTTTTGTTTGGCTTGCACCAAAATAACAGATCGGGTTATTCACTGTTTTGTTGGTTTAGATAATAACCTGTGACAGAACCGGCCTCCTGGGTTCTGTGAGGGGGTCACTTTGTATCCATCACAGATAAGGCAGAAGTTACTAACAAATTCCATACATGAAGAGTCACTAAACATTCTTCATACGAGCAATTTCTTGGTAGCAGTGTCAATCTTCACAAGAGTAGAACTAATGGCCTAAATGTGTCTTCTTATTAATCTCCTGAGACTTCTAGAAACATGCGTTAATAGGACGTTAAGGGACTAAAGCAAAACGGAGCGAGATGCATTGAACGTATCCTTTGGAGAAGTGCGGAACACGCATTATAAAACACAAAAGCAGACAATATTTTCTCTTAATAATGAATATAAGGAGCTTAAGTCTCAAAAGGCAGCATGTTTGCTATCAAATAGCTACACAGAAAAGAAAGCTCTAATAAAAACACTTGTATTGAACAAATCAAATACCATTTCAGAGAGGATTGATTAAAATATTCCGAGCGGCAAGAGGTGCAACAGATGCTTTAACACGACACAGTGAACTCAATTGGTCACAGCTACAGGAAAGGTCAGAAGCAAAGACAAAAGGAACATCCACCAGCAAAGAATTACAGGCTGCCGTGAAGATACTTTGGTGGGTCAAGCAAGCTTAGCGCTTAAATCAGCCCTGACAATAACGCGCTGAGCATTTCCTAAGCAAATAAAAACTGTGGACTTTCGACCTTCCTCTTCAAAACTATTCCAGACCTTTTTTCCTCTATTCACATGGCCTGAAATCTCTGTCCTGAATTAATTTGCAGCTGAGGTGTAAATAACATAGTCCTCACCTTACCAGTGATGGAAATGGCATTGGGATGATCTGGGATCATCCTGAAAACATCAATTTTGTTGTAATGGTGTTGTGCCGCATTTGGACACCGTTTTCATGATCTCCTTAAGACAAAGAGTAGCGTACTTGCTTAATGGGGTAATTAATAACTAAAATGAAGTAAGCATTTCAGCTTTTTCTATGCATCTACCAGTCTGGATGGCTATTCCTGTACTGATTGCAAAAGTCTTTGAGCTAATACTGTATGTACATTTACTCAGTGAACATAATACAGGAAAATATGATCTGTTGAGTAATCTGGAGTCAGGTTGTGAGGAGTCCCTTACCACCTGTTGATCACTGTGGGGTTTGCCTTCTAGAATCCCCTACACATCACAGAATCTCTTAAGAGCTTGTTTGTGCACTGACACAAGAAAAATCTGCAGAAAGTCAACAACAATTCCCCTGGGTTGAACTGAAAATTAAGTTCAGGCTATATTGCATTATGTTGGTCTTTTTAGATCAATCGAGGATCATGCCACAAAGCATCAATAAATGGGGCCAAAGCCAGGACCCAGCTCATATTGTGCTGCTGAACAGGGACTGCTGGATATGAGGATTAAGGCAAGGAGGTGCTACTTTGCACTTCAATTGATTTTAATTTTTTTCCTCTATATAATATACTGAACACCACATAAAGAGTGAAGAACTGCTACTACATGTCTGATTCCAAAACAGAAAAGTGAGATACACTGCCAACCAGCACAAGCTATTTCATTTCAAGAAAGAGACTTCAAAACTCATTATCAAGACTACAGGGAATATACAGTATGAAATATAACATGAGCAGCTAGAGTAAACTTTGATTTGATTTCCTTTGGCAGTAATGGTTTCAGATAACCATTTAAGATAAACGCATTCGAGACATAGTACCCAGAGTACAAATTAATAAAATGTAAACCAACAACAATAAAAACAACAAAAAGAAGTGGGAGGAGTTGAATTTTTTTAAAATTCTGAAATAGAAATGATAGAAAAAAAGCATAACCATGATTCAGTAACTTACCTTGTGTGACTTTTTTTTTAAAGAATAATTATTAAAAACTCTTCTCAAGTCTGATTTACTTCTGAATGTGATGCAATAGTCCAATGAGAAGTAAATTAGTGAATGGTTGCAGTATAGGAACAGTGGCGAAAGTCAACTTTATTAGATTATGCATCAGATCTGGATTTATAATTGCATTTTCTCTAATCAAAACTACAGGAAATGGCATTTTACTGAGGATAACTATTTGCAAGGGAAAGAAAAATTCAGCCATGCTTTCAACTGGATGGTAGCAGGAACATGAAATGGAAGTATTACTGATCAGAATATTTCACTCTTTTTTAACTGTCAGTACTCCTTGTTCCTTCACTAACAAATAACTCCCTACACTGGTAACAGTGAAATTACAAGGGAAAACATGGCTGTGTTCCCTTCACATTTAAGACTTTTTTTTTTAAATACTTTTGATAGCTTCTCAGTCTTAGTTAAACAGTTTGGGGGTGAAACCCCTCTTCCTTTGGAAGTCAACTAAAATTCACTACTGCCTTGAATCTGGTCAACTGACTCTTGAAAGGGAAGATTACTTACCAAGTATGTGGGTACTGGTTGCATCTCCCTGGTAACCATGAAGGTGAGCTGGTGGTTTTTTGCTCTTTTGCTTTTTTTTCTCCTGAGTTCAGCATCTTCACAGTTCTAAGAGCCATTCTATAAAGCAGAGTTCATCGTGTATTCCATCCTTGCCCCAAGGCCTGCTTACTGATTTTATCTAATGGATCTTTTGGTGCACTTGGGTTAGAGAGCATCTAAACAAAGATTCTGAAATTGCAAATTTTGGATGCAGGTACATCGACTCTGCTTTTTGGCACTAATGTCATTTTGTGGATCTTGCTTTCCCAAAAGGGAGACAGCTCGTCATAGAAATGAGCCAACAAGTGACTAAATGGATGAGATTTTCCAGATTCAGAGCTGTTAGTTGAACACTAATTCTCATAAACCAATAACATAATCACTGCATTCATAACCGCATGGAGTTTATTGACTACTCCATGCAGAAATTACTTCAACACTTAATGATAAATTATAATAGATACTGTTTTCAAATGGTTAAGATCTAATTTATAGTGGCTCTTTTTCAATACATGAGTCATGTAAGTGATCCAGACCTTTCCCCGATGGTCCAAATATTAACTGTGTCAGCACGGTATTTTCTTCCCCCCCAGAATAAAAATTTAGCAATAAACTCCAGAGGCAAAGAGGCATCTAGCTAATGGCATTCAATCTAAGCTTATTGCAGATCGACCTTGAATGCTGCCAAGTCTCTAACATGTGCTGACAATACAGCATCGTTGCTAAGCTACCTATTATTAATCTTTGCAATGAAAAATGAAGAGGTCAGAATGTGTTGAAGGTGTGTTTATTACAGAGCTTGCACAGAGGGTCTCAGCTGAAAGCTTGGATATTTCACCATATTTATTGCTAAGAAAAGCTTTTAATCTTTTGTAAAGATTTGAATCTGATTGACAAACCACTACTTATGACACTGATCATTTCTTAATTAAATAGAAGAAGAAATACATATTTTATAAGTACTCTCCTGTCTGTATTTAGGCCAACAGAGAAGGAAATTCCAGTCATTTGTAATTGAAATCAAATGATTTAGTACTATATTTCATGGTCAAAGTTGCACTGTGGGTCTAGAAAAGCCTTGTAAAAATGCACGGGGCAACAGTCAGCTTTTAAGAGATAATCATTATTTCAAAATTCTGCACTCTTTTTGTCTTCCCCTATCTTCTGGCTTTGCTTCTTGTGGCTTGGATTTTTTATCCAGTTTTGTGGTGTTTTGGTTGAGGATCAAGATCACATAGAGAAACACAAGACATTCTATATCAATAAATCATCAAACAGAAAAACAAAGGCCAATGAATGGGATGTGTGCACAAAGAATGAAAAAGGGGAAAACTCCACATCCTTTGAAAGAAGAAAAGGCCAGAATAAGAGCAAAAAGCGGTCTTGTGTCATTTTATCACAAAGCAAGTGATATAGGAGGTGAGGAAGAGATGGAGTGTATATTTTCAAAGGAGGTATGCATGGGTTATCAAAGCCCTGTATGCAAGAGCTGTGGTTACACACAGTGAGCCCAAGAAAAAGGTAGCCAGTGCTTTCCAGGAGGCAAGATATCGCCTTGAAAAAGCAAAAGTCAAAAGCCAGCCAACCAAACTTTCTGAAGACTTGTTTACAGGAAATACTTTATCAGCAAGAGCTGAAGCACGAATGTCAGGAGACAGCTGCATGGAGGTTTTCTCTCCCATGGAAATACTTCTGATGTGGATTATAACAGTTTGGAGGGTTGTCAACCTTCCCCAAAGCATGCGAGAGGAAAGCTGCGCTGAAGTGGACAAATGTTTTTGTAACTGAATCAGTTTAACATGATATGCACCAATCACTGGTAAAGCTTCATCATGCAAAAGCTATCTTTGCTTCCCTAATACTAATCCCAGGAGTTCACTCTGCTGTCTCCCAGTGCCATCCATTCCAGCACACAGCCACAGCTGGAGTACACATGGAAAATGTGACTCTGAATTACAGCATCACTAGCAGAATGCAGCAAGGACACCTGGAAACAAACGTGTTTCGAGCAAGTAATATTTAGGGATTTTATTTCTTAAGTCCTTAACGTTAGACAGTGTTTCCAAGCAGGGTGAGGATTTAGGAATGAGCTCATGCAAAGGAGATTCATCTTCTTTAGCTGCTCTCTTCAACTGCTTCGGGCAGATCAGTAGCAACTTCCAGATTCTAGACCTACAAAGGCCCCAAAACCACTCTGTAGCGAGAACCCTCCTAACACCCGAAGACACCCACAACAAAGATCAATGAAGTTTTTTCCAAGCGTACAAAGGACATTCAAAGTGATGAAATCTTTTGCTTTGAAAGCTGGAATGCTTGAGGAGCAATGCTGTCAGTGTTCTGGCTCCTGCTGCTCCCACTGAAAGAGCTTTGTGGCTATTTTACTCACGCCTCAGCACTTCAGGCGAGCACGATGAATGGGGCTGCCTCTGTGGAGAACATTCCTGTATAGGTAGAATAGTGTCTCGCAATTGCAGGAGAGATCTTGACAACTAAAATACAGGAGGTTAAACTACATATTGCTTCTCAAAGTTACCAGATGCCTGGCTAGACATATGTGCCAGAGATGTATGTTCTTCCCTTGTGCTTCATGGCATCATTGCCCTGTTTTCACTGCTTTTAGTTTATGAATGAGAAAATTT
Organism: Numida meleagris; assembly: GCF_002078875.1. Lineage (NCBI taxonomy): Eukaryota > Metazoa > Chordata > Aves > Galliformes > Numididae > Numida > Numida meleagris. The sequence goes on from NC_034425.1 coordinate 9,078,415, forward strand.
AGACTGCGGCACTTTTGGAACAGTGGATTCTCATTTATGAACAAATTAGATCTATCAACAGTCATACACACTTCCTGATCTCTTCCCTAAATCCTAATCTGACAGAAGTATTTTGGTAAGTGCTAAAGTATAGCTTTGTTTCAGCTAGTTTTGTATGGCAGATCTGCTCCTGAAAATAAACACATTGACCAGGAAAGCACTGCTTGCGTTGCAGCCATGAAGGGTGGTTAGAAAATAAGAGAGACTTTTAGTCAACAGTGTAAGCTTGGAAATTTGGTTCGGTTCCAAAATGAAAAGCAAAAGAGATCTGTCAGGATTATTACTGAGATGATACAAGAAATAGTCCCTGAAGACAAGCTTACAGGCCACAGATGAAGACATTCCTGCTTGGAGGGATTTAAACCAAATCTGCACATATGCCACGGGAACACATCACTGCTCAGCCAGTGTCAGAGTGGAGCCCTCAGAAGATCAGCCAAATCTTACAGGGACTCGCCAAAAAATGTATGAAGAAATCAGTTTGAAACTCTTTCTCAAATCTATCAGCCGATAAAACTGTTAAGGGGCAAACTACATTTTTTTGTGTTTGGCCCACCTGGAACTTTTAAACCTTAATAGCAAGTGTTATTTTAATTAGGCTGTATACGTAATTTTAATGAAAAATTGGAGAAAATAGAAGTAACTGACTGCTTTATCAAACAGCACTACTACAGTACAGCTCTCTTTTAATGATGCAAGTTCGTAAATTCCATAGCTGAAAGCCAATATGCAGCATCACTCACTGATACATATGCAATAGGTGCATGAAGAGCTCAACTCCAACTGTGAGTGTGCAGGATCACACCCGCTGTTCAATCAGAGAAGCAGATAAAGGAAGGCAGTGATTGAGAGGGTCATGTACCCAACAGGTGAGCAATTACATAATGAATGCCTTAAATATTTCACTTCAGCGGAGCAGCTTCAATTTACACCAGCAGAGAAGCTGCCCTTTCTGCACAGAATGATACCTGAAGTTTAGGTTTTCTTGAAGTCAGTGACCAGATTTGCATGTCTCCTTGAATAGGGTTTCTTGCCAGAGAGAAAAAAATTTTGTGTTACAGACTATTCTAGAGGGCCAAGCAGAATTCGAAGCACTTTATGTCACAGTATACTTATCCTAGTGTTGAATTTATACTTGCAGTCACAACAGCACATTATAGGTAACGTATTAAGATGGAAAAACATGCCACCTAAACCGTGGATTTTCATTTACAATGCATTTGACTGTTGCTTTACTGCAGCAGGAACTGTGTACATGATGGATATAAAGTGTGAATCCAACTACCAGCTTAAGTAATGGGAGAAGCTATTAGATTAAAGGTAATTTGAAAAAGCACACTGAAACGGGACAAAAAGCACGAGAATCCCATAATACATTTAGTTCTATAGCTGTTGTTTGGAGTGTGCTGCGATAACCACTTGTGCTGTTGATTCTGCACATATATTGGTCCAAAGTTTCTTAAATGGTAAATTTATCTGCATGGCCCAATATAATTATGTATTTAAATCCATAGTTCTAAGATCAAAAGCATTTCAATCCTCAGCTTTCAAGCCTAGTTTATATATATCACTTCTACATTTCTTCTCAGTTTGTAGACTAGTAGTTTCCTGATTAGGAATGCAGAAGAAATAATTTAATAGAGCTTGCTGGCTGAAGTTGTGGCTGTTCATGTTTAAAGTACAAAAGCACTGAAACTGATAGATAATTTGAAAAAAAAATGCCAGTATATCAGAAGGGGAAAGAAGCCATTTAGCAACTTAAATGAAAGATAAGCCACCAGCAAATTGCCATGAACATTTAGGATTGGGGTCGGATATGGAAGGATTCCTTCAAAAAGCTTTCACACTGGGTAAATGAGATTCATCTCAAACTGGAGTTTCCAACCAGGAGAAACATGGGGAAAAATAAGAGAAATCACACTTTGCAAGGTAGTCAGAAAGCTCTCAAGACTTTCTGCAGGCTTCATATCAGCCCCCAGAACACATACCGCTACAATCCTACCAACAGCCCAAGGAAAACCCAAGCTGTCAGAGCATGAGAAAGGCAGGCAGAGCTGTGGGGTTCCAGCAGAATGATGCTGATAGCATTTTCATTCTCCTAATGCATCATTTTCTGTTGATTAAATTTTCCATTGGAAAAATTCTGACAAGCTGCTGTTTCCCTCAGACCAAATCATAGTAATGAAAGTTTATAAAGTAGCCATTCATTCAATCAAAACTTATTACTCAAAGTGTAGTTCTATTTTTTTCCCCTGGATTCAACATTAAGCATCCATATTCAATGCCTGTCATTATGGGAATTGTTCCGTAATGAAAACATAAATCGTCACAACATGAGTGCATTTCCACACACAGTGTAAGAGGGGGCACATTCTCAGTACCTCCTATGGCTATAATCTGTGGTACCCATTCATATGCCGTAGTTAATGCCACACTTAATGGCTTCCTGATGAAAAAAGCCCGCTAGCCTGAAGATGCATGGTGCTCTAGAGGTCTCTCTTGCAGTTTATTGTGTCCATAAGGAATCTTGTTCTCTTTGTCATAAAAAATACAGACACCTAATGCAGCGTGACAGATCACTGCTCTGGCTGGGTATAGTCAGGCGATTTTGTTGAGCAAAAGCTTGAATAACTGAAAAGTACACACGTTAATATACCATATAGTTCAACAAAATGGGAATACAGAGTGCTGGATAAATGCGTAAAATTTGTTACCTGACAGTTCAGCTGATGAACAACTAGGAGTTAAATTCACCCCTGCATTAGAGTACACGAAGCCATGTTCCTAATTTCCTTATTGATGGGACCACTGAAAATGGCTTCTCTGTAAGTGCAGGGGAGTGAATGAAGCCTGAATATTGCGCTCTCTCCATTTCTCCACTATATTTCCACACAAAATGCCATGCTAGAAATGAGCGGGCTCCCTTAGGAAGTTGAACCAATAAAGTACGGCTGGAGCTGGAGGGGCTGTTTGGCTGCTGTGGGGCCAGGCCATGAGGCTGGGCAGGCCGAGGGCAGCCCCGCTGCTTTGTCAGCCTGCCTGTATGACCACGTGCTGAGCGCTACCATCACGATCCTACTGCACTTGGGTCCTTTCAGTCATAAGCATCTCTTCAGGCCAACTCAGGATGGCAAGTGACAAGCAGCAGGGAGGCTGGGAGCAGCAAACCTTTCACCTCCAGATGAGCAGAACGTCACAACTTCCACAAATACTTGAGGAGAAAACAGCCAGAGCAGCACGAGTGCACGAGTCCTAGCTACCACCAGGTCTTACCTAACTGCAGGCTTGAAGGCTGAAGTGAGATGCAAAATGCATAAAGGTCTTTGACCTCTGTCTAGGAGCCAACTTATGCCTATGGATGTGGGAGATCTCTAAGGAAGATTTAGCTAAACCAGCCTTAAAGTCAGTCACTTACAGGTCATGTGGTCTTTGTGGCCTGCAGAGCTACTGCCAATTCCAAAATTTTCCAGCACAATGTAGAACACTGAGGAGCTATTCATAGAATCACAGAATCACAGAATGGCTTGGGTTGGAAGGGACCCCAAGGATCATCAAGCTTCAACCCCCCTGTCATAGGCAGGGCCACCAACCTATACATCTAATACTAGACCAAGCTGCCCAGGATCCCATCCAACCTGGCCTTGAGCACCACCAGGGCATCCACAGCCTCTCTGGGCAGCCTGTTCCAGCACCTCACCACTCTCTTGGCAAAGAACTTCCCCTGATATCCAACCTAAATCTTCCCTCCTTCAACTTAAAACTCCCTTACAACACACACGTATGTACGTGCTTCTGTTAGCTGGCCCATGTGATCCCCTGAAACAGGACCAGACAGTGCAAGTCATAGGTGAGGCGCTGTGTGAAATGTCCTGTAGATGTCAAATGATCTCCACAGCTGTAATCTGAAAACAATTTGTGTTTAAAACTGATTCCCTGGGCCCTGGCCAAACAAGCAGCCACAGCCTCTGTACAAGTGCCAGCCTAGTGCCATTCAAGAATCTCAGATGTTATCAGCTTTCAGATGTTTAACATTTACAATTTCATGCATACCTGCAGCAAGAGAAACTACGAAATCCACTGCAGTGAGCTGCCACCTGCTATAAATGCAATTCACTTTCACCTCCCCAGTTGAAGTGAGGGGGCAGAAATGCCCAGGATTAACTGCTGTTTGTGTACTCCTGCAGCCAATGCCCCTCAAAGGGTCTGTCAATTAAAAGAGTCAGCTAAAGAACATTAAAAAAGGCAAATTAGCTCATGTGCCGCCATTTTCACTTTTTCTTTGACAGCAGAATGCTTTTATCAGGTCAAGAGTTCAAGAAATACATTTCTATTTCCAGAGAGAACAGAGCTGCTTACCTAAATACACCGCTGCAATTTTTACATTGCTATAATCAGCCATAAATACTAAATTGACTCTCTGAGACCCTAATGAAGCTCTTTGTGGCAACATTAATGAGGAAAGCAAACATCAACTTTGCATTTTAATTCCAATTAACAATCCTCTTTCAAGAAGAGCTGAACCCGGCTATGTTCCTCAACGCCAGCCCCCGTATCCATCCCTGCGCCAACCCGCAGCCGCCACTGCCTGCCTGTAACAACAACAAAGTAATGCAAATAGAGAAAAAGCAGGGAGAGTTCAGCCCACTGTGTGCCCTTGGCTTTATGACAGATAAATCAAAGCAACAGAAATACTATAATTCCCACACTGTAAGTTTTTCAGATGTGATTTTATGGCTCTCTGCTGTGTACCTCACACAATGTATTCAGGATGCCGGACAACAACAGAAAGCATCTGTAGATATTACCAATGGTTTGTTTCTGTATTGTATGACAGACATATTAACCCCAAATCCTTAAATATAGAGAGGAAATTACTTTCTACCCTTATGTCTCCTAAATTTATACAATTAAATCACTTTTAGCGACGTATGAAATAATGAACTTCTCTCTACCTGGACAGTTCTTGGCAACTGATATTGCCCTTTTATTTGAGGCAACGCTTAGTTCACTCATAAACAACAAAGAACACCAGACCTTAATGAAAGAAAACTACTTTGGGTCAAGTTCATTCCTGGTGTAATTCTCTCGCTTTCACTTGAGATACCCTGGAGGTAAATTTGATGCATTATTCCTGGAGATTCGTTATGGTTTTTGTTTCCTCTTCTCCCCTTATCTATCTCTAGCCTGCAAGCCAGAGTTCGGGCTAAAAAAGCCATTCCCAAAGATGACATGACACCCCTCTTTTAATGGTTTCAGTGTTATCGTGCTTGTCTTTACGTGATATCATTTCTCCTACACACACGAGAACAATGCTTTAGAAAAATGATTGCAATCAAAATGTGTCTGTGTGAATGAATATGTACCAAGCTTGAAGTGTGAGCTCTTTAACTTAACCCTCTACTGTTGAAGATTAGTTGGCAAGATCCCGTATCGACCTCCCTACCCATAATCACCTTGTGGAGCTGTTAGATCAATTTTAGAGACCTCATGCACCACAGCGGAGGTTATTGATCAAATTCATGTATTATCAGTGCATAGCTGTTTTTTAAAAAAATCATATTTAAAGGAAAAAAATATCAAAACTATGAAAATGCTATTTTATATAAAAGCCTTTAACAGCTTCTCTAGATTTAAAGTTACATTACAGAACCTGATTTTGCATTTAGACCCTTGTAAATTTCAAAGATGGGGAGACACCTCTTCAAAGAGCACAAGATACAGGCATTTTAAATATTCTTTCTAATCTTGCCCTATTCCTCATAATTTCTTGCCATCAGGCAGAAAACTCCAATGCTTACGGTAGAAGTTCTCACAGCACCAACAAAGAGCAGTTAGTGTTGTATATAATCATTCTTAAAGAATACAGGTAAGTTCATCAGCAGCTGGGACGGGAGAAGGGATGATGGACCACCAGAGCTTGCCCCACAGAGAGTAACAGGTCCCACAGCACGCTGCAGCTATGGGATGGATGCCCAAGGCAGCACCACCTCCTGCTGCACTGCTTCACACTGCCTGGCTCCACCGGCGCCAAGCCCTGCTGCCCGCCTGCCTGCCAAGCACAGGACAGAAGAGAAGAGCGCTGGATGAAATTTGTGCTACTACTGCTTCCCTACTGATCCACTCATCCAGCAATAAGAAAAGCTGCTGACACGCCCTCCCACTGGTACTGCAGAAGATGTATGGACCTGCAGATGGCTAGTAAGGGAAACTGGGCTGGGAGAGAAGAGTGTGACAGGAGTGAGATGGGAGAAAGAGATCCCAGCACATCCAATAGTATCTGACACTGCATGTCCTATTCAGACTGACACTCCCCAGCACCAGAGCAGGAACTAGGGAAAAAACGAAGGGAAGAAAAAGTCTTCCATTACCAGCTGCCTTGTGGCTAACAAACCCATAATGAGCCAGTCTTTAAATGCCTTAGATTAAAAACACTTGATTCTAACAAGATATCTTTTATCGACTGTACACATTGAAAGGTCTCAAACTGCTAAGAGCTTTTACGCAATTGTAACTTTTACATTTCTCCATGTCCTGGTTTTTCTTTTCAGAGATGTCAAAGAATGAACCCAGCACGTCTCTGCTGCTGCCGCTCCTCCCCATCTCCCCGAGGCACCTGAGCTGGACGCTGCTCTGCAGAGGAAGATGGTCAGTGAGCCCAGCACATTCTTCTTGGAGTAGCAAGAACAATCTTCTGACCATCACTTGTGGGGTGCAGAAATGTATCTGTCACTTCACTCCTCTTATTTATCTGTGTTTTGAGAAAGATTCATCACCTACCTACACACACTGGGACGAGCAATCAACCTCTTAAATCAAGAGGAAAGTCAGGAGCTGATTTACTGCAGGAGGCAGGAAAAGGAGACTGAGCTCTCTCTCCCCTCCTCCAAATGACCTCGGAACAGCACTCAGCAGATCACCACACGTCCTGCATGCCTCACCTTGTGCTGGGTATGCACACCTCAACCTCATTCCAGCAGAGCTCGGACGGACCTGGTGGCAGCACTGCCTGCTGGGAGCAGCTGACCTGTAACGCACAGCACAGCGCTGCTGCACAGCTCCTTACACAACAGTCTGCAGAAGCAGGTAACGGGAATAGGGCTTTGTACAATGCAAATTTTTGCCTCTGGACTTCAAATGGATGAAAAGAAAACAAACTAAACGTGGCTGTTTAATGAATCAGGCCTAGGAGCATGTGAAGATGCTTGAATAAACTGAAACACTAAGGACAACTGGCATTGCTGTGATCCAAGTGAACTAAAAAATCCCAGTCTTCAAATCTTCATCTGAACCTTAGGGCAAATGGAGCTTGGGTGCAGCGAGGTTCCAGCCATCGTGTACTTCATCAGTTGGCTACAGAGCAGTATTTTAAGTGCCCTCCTGTTTACATAATTAAAAAATTGTGCTGTATACATACTTCTCACGAAGGAGCTGTTTGTTTACTCTATGTTACTGATCAACTTTGTTATTTCATTAAATAACATACTTCAGATGTTACATTTTTATATTCTTAATTAACCAGGTAGTACACATTCACAAACTAATGAATATATGCACCTGACTGCACTGTATTTCATGCTGATGCTATTAATCTTTTTTTTTTCTGATTTTCTGACATACCTTTGTGATTTAGTCAAAGGTAATATGCAAATATTCAGCAAGCTACATTGATAACCACTCTTTATGCTTTCCTGATAATGGCGTAGAATTTGCCGACTGCAAGGAGTTGATAAAATTGCACACACTTTACTTATTGCTCCATTATTCTTTGCTAATTGAGCCACGTAGTTTAGCCAAGTGTTTACAAGCTTTGCTAATAGACTTGCATACAAATTTTGTTCAATATGCTATACTAAGGAGAATGTTTACTACCTGCTGAGCTGTTGCAATCATGATAGATAACAGTTCTGAAGTTGTCAGCCAGTCAATAAACACTGACAGCAGCGTAACTCGCTGAACTGGGGAGCTTATTGCTTCTGCAACGCTGATGTAAATGATCTGGATTAACCAATATAATAACTAAGGTGGAAAGTCTATGGGTGCCAGATGCCTAACTACTCTGGGCTTCTCTGAAACACCAGCGAAATGGTCCATTAGGCAAGAACTTACTGTTTTGCAGAAAAGAAGTAGAACTGCAAGGAGCTTAACGGGAATCTGTGAGTTCACATGGTGCAGTTCTTGGAAAGCGCCTCTTAAGCCCAGAGATGATAAAGTGCCAGACCTGAACAACTCCTTGGAGGATGCTGGCGGGTCTCACACAGAATGAGACTGAGGAGTTTTCTACACATGTTGTAGATAAAGCATCTCATGGTGCACTGTATGGTTTATCCATGCTGCTCTTTTCCTGGCTTTCCCTCCTTGTCACTAGCTTAGTTTTTACCATACAAAATCAGGAGGTAGTTACTGTCAGCTCCATGGAGCCATTTCTCCCTTTCCCCAAAATATGTGCTAGCCAAAATGTATTTGGTGCAGATTTTGTCAAAAGAGGTGTTTGGAAAGTTGTACTGGCCATTCACCCTCACAATGGAAATACGACATGAACCTGGAGCAAGTCAACATCGTTCAGATAAAAAAACTATCATAGTAAACCAAAAATAACTCACAATGGAAAAGCACTGTACAGGCATGGGTGGTGCACATTATCAGCTGACAGAAAATAAATAACAGAAGTCGACTGACCACTACAGCTACAGCAGTTAGGAGGAATTATCCACCTAAGAACTTAGCCCTGCAAACCTCTACGGAGTGGATAAAAACAATGCCAATTGTGCAGTTTAACCGTTAAAATGCATCAGTACAAGACGGTAAAGGTAACGTGCAAAGCGCAGGACAGACAGCACGCAGCTCAGTCACTTTCCCAACCGCAGAATACAACAAGCTGGTGCAAAAGGTTGTGTGAGCAGACTTCCCTCCAGGGTCTCTGGGCCTTGCTCTCTCTATAGCACGGAACGATCCTAGTGAGGTTATTCTAACCTCATTCATGTCATGCATGAAACTTCTATAATAAAAGATTGCACGCAAGAGGAGAATACAGAAAACTTAAATGGTTTCTGTAGGAAGCATCAGAGATAAATGCACGGCTAAAGCATCTGCCCTGGTCAGCAAAATACAATGGAATTAAGCACAGAAAACGCCAATTCAATCAATAATAATTACAAAACCACTGTGGAGCCAAAGAAGAGGTAAACGAGTCAAACACTGAACTGGAGCTCTCATGTCAGTCAGTCATAGAGATCTGCACCTTCATGTTAAGGACATGTGTCTCTGAGCAAAGCTGAATGCAGGAAGGGTATTTGGTCATGCTGCTGTCAGGCACGCTGTACCCAGGCAGGGACCTTTTCTGTTTGCACCAGAGCAGGAGGTAACCCTTCTGGATACTTAATTTTGCCTGGAGGACATTTCTAACACAGTCACAAATCTCACTGTAACTCATTTGCTCCACCTACATGAACCTACAACTGAATTCCATTTCGAGCAGAGGAACAGTGTCAGCTATGTTACTAAATTCCCTCTCAGAAGGATTTCTCCCATACCCAGCCTCACGTTGGCACCAGTTGTATTAGTATTTGCATATGTATTTTTCTATAACGCACAGTATCACAAACTTGATAACTCACACCTATGCATCATAAGCAGCATACGAGTAGCAGTGTGATGTTCAGCTCCTTCCCTTCTCAACTGAGCCCAAAGAGAAGTTTTGCATCCAGTAGCATGGCTGAGCACACAGCGGCACAGCTCTCAGTGCACCCAGAGCTGCTCACTGCAGTGCTCACATGCATTCTGCACAGCCCAGTGTCCAGGAAGAAGGGATTACGTAATGTGTTTTGTCCTCTTTGTTCTGTCATACATCTGCTAGAAACCACAAGATGAACTCAGAATGTACTGAGAGCCTCAGCACTCCATTTCTGGGGATTAGGCTCCAGTTCACTCTATGGTCTAATGAATCTGCATGTGTCCTGACTTAGAACTTCACTCTTCTAAAGCAAAACCGGTGTGCCTCCCTTTAGCACAGTACTTTTGGAGACCTATGCTGCCACCAATTAGCTCTCAATCCTCCCATCGGTTTAATTAGCACACGTTCTGAGGAACAATAGAAAAATCTCCCTGAATGTTGAAAGAAGACTGCTTGAAAAAAGGCCAGCGCTGTATTATTAGTCTTTGTATCTAGGCATCCCTTTTTTTAATCCATCACAGCACTTAGAAACGCATTCAGCAGTGGCACATCTCCCGTGTCCTCATAGAACTGAAAATATTAATAATCCGTAGCACGGGGTAATGACTATTTCTGAGCTTTAATGATGTGTTGTGTCAATCTACGGCACTGAGACATTAATAAGACTGTCTTTTGTATGAAAAAAGTCTGGCTCACAGGTAGACATTTTACAGAACTGTACAAAATATAGCATTGTGCAATTTTCTCCTCTATTAGAAGAAAAATAATTTTTGAATGAATTAAAAACAATAGCTCAGTTGATAATTTCCTAGTGATAAATATGGCTGTAAGACAACTGCCCGTAGCGTCCTTACACGTTGTCTCCCTTCCTGCACACCCAGCAGCCAGCTGGGTGGGTGAGTGGCTATGAACCAGTCCATCAATCAACAAACACACATGCTTAGCTTTAAGCCATTCAAGGGAATAGCCATCAGCTTAATCACGTGCCTAGAAGCCATTCCACATCTAAAGTGAACAAACAAGCCTATGCAATTAACATTACTTAAGAACTCACTAGGTGCCAAGGAATTATTCCTAATATTTTCTGCTGAAAATGCACTCACAGAATGTAGGAGATTGATAGGGTATGGTGAGAATCATTTATAAATTTGTTGATATTGCGAAAAAAAAACCCTGCCATGTGAAAAGGAAGTCTACTAAAGTTAGATTTTCCCTTTCGTTTACAACAAAATGATTTCAACTTAACTTGGTCGACACCTTGATACTATTTAGGTACCCTCTGTAAACCAGTTATTAGCACTTCATCCTTTCAGGACAGCTTGCATTCTGTCTTAGTCACTCTCAGAAAGAATAAGCTGACATACACATGCCATGTCTCACTTCTGTAGTGGCCCAACTTCGGCTCACCTTCACAACTGCAACTGATTTCAAAGAGTTGAATCTGTGGTTTTCTGCTCCAGGGGGGATATCCAGGCCTTACATGCCTAGGATAAGTTCATTCTGGAGATGACTGTATCCTTGGGAATATGAGGCTCATTAACCCACACTCTAGCACACGGAGGAGAAATCACACAACTTATTACATTATATTGCGCCCATCACCATGTTAAGTAATACAAGTAAGGCAATCTTACCTCTCAAGCTAACAAATTAGTACATTCTCTTATTTGTTTTCCTATCATTCGTAATTTGAGAGAGGGGAAATAGGGAGACTGATCTTTGGTCTTTGAAAATGCATTGAAGCATTTATAAGACTTTGATAAAGACAGCACCTGGCCCAAAGATGCTTTTTATTCACGTCATGCCCAAGAGTCTATTTTACCCTCTTACTCCAAAGCGGCTATATATTAGGTCGAATCAGTTCTGAACACCTTGGGAGCAAACTCTCCTGAAGTCTATGGCTCTTCAATACGACGCCATTTTTCTTGGTCTTTAATCTCTTTTGCCTAGTATGACCACATTTTTTTTCCTTAAAATTGACAAGTTACATTATATCACTTTAATACATGTTTTACATTTGCAGATCAAATGTGCAACTCAAAGCCTTCGGGACAGGGGAACAGATGTGCCCCAGCCTCGATCCTAGATTTGAGATTAAACATTTTATTTAGGTTCTATATTACCACACGCTGTGGTAAAATATATGCATATTTTCCACACACTTGAAATTTATATCATAAAAAGGATGTCTACGTTAAAAAATTGCTGTTAGTTCAGAGCTCTGAAAAATAAAGATTTAGGATTTTTTTCCACCTCAACTAATCCCATCTCTCTCATTTGTTAAAAAACTCAGCAAGAAACAAGTTTTCCTTCCTCTGGAAAGGAATAGTTCCTATACAGATGTCATCAGTAGTTGGCACAGAGATGATACGAGAAGGGAATCCTGGTCCCTTGTGTAGTCAATACCTCCTGTCCCAGCATGTTGGTGGCTTGTTTGGACAGCAGAGTTCTGGAAGCTGCAGCAGACATGAATGCATCAGTCCTCAGTTTGGCCACTGTTCATTTCAATGCAAAAAAGCATTTTTGGGGGGCTCCAAGTATACAATTTTCTTTAATCTCTTCAGCTTCTAATAAACTGGTGGACAAAGCTTTGTTATTTGTAGTAAGCAAAGTCTGTAGAAATGACTTCATACTCATTTTCCTTCTTTAATCAATCTCACGCTGATGACTTAGGCAAATAATCTAGTTCGTAAAACAGTACGTGGTGAGTTTGTGAGGGGAGCATCTATTAGGGATGGGTGATTTTTATAGTTTACTCTTGTTGGTATACATCCTATTGCATTAAAATTTAAAGATGATAACGGCAATCCGAATTTTATTCCATGTATTTCTTTCTCCCATGGAGCCAGCCATATTGCAGATGACACAGTATGATAAGAAGCATGAGAAACAGAGCTCCTTGCCAACACATCCACAGCCACTGGATCTTAAAGGGCTGCACAACACCACACCGTGGCCAGCCCAGCCTGCTGTCTTCATTTCTCCTCCCACCACTGGTGCTCATGTGACAGAGCAGGTAAAATCATAGAATAGAATGAAGGTGCTCTAAAGCCAAGGCACACTTTGTGTGCTCTAAGCATGAGAGATTGCATGGAGAAATCACTGCAAGATGCAAACCCAAAGACAAAATCTCTGGGTGACGCTCACCTCCTGCCAGCTTTTATACTGGATCCCATGGGGTGGTCTTATCCTTGGAGTGGTCTCCAGTACTTCAGAGTTTCCCTTTTTGTGTTCTTCTGGGGTGACCTTCTGCTACTGCTGATACATGGTCACCAGCCAAACAGCTTGTTGTGCGGACAGCCAGAAAGTGACAACTTGATTACAGCAAAATAATGCACTGCTATTCCCCTCACGCATATGCATAAATACTAGTTCTAAAAACTCAAAGGTAAACAGAGTTGGTTTCTTTGGGTTTTGATTTGTTATTCTGCAATAATATTTATGTCCACAACCAGAATCAAATAATGGAAATGTCAGAAAACATAAGGCAGTGTGTGTGTCGCTTACAGACGGCCTAAGAATAATAATATACTAAATGCAGTTCCCTTATAATGGCTAAATATATTTTATAATTTTCATGATGAGTTGCCACCCTAAACATTGTATTTCAGCAGTTTATATTATTAAATCCATCCTCTCAATCTTTTTAAGCAAGACTTACTGCAGTCACAGAGGCAACAGGCAATCTACTGTTACTCTCCCCTGTGTCCCTCTACGCACCGAGGCTCCAAATATTGTTCCTTATTCATATGTATGTCACAAATTCCTCTACAGTACAAGTGTGAATCATCTTCATTTGGTAACATCAAGTCATTTAGCTGCAGTAGCAGCAAATAAAAAGAGACTACAGAGAGCTGCTGGCTGCGACATTGATAAGCCGCCAGACTGAGGGCTCAGAGCAGCGCTAAGGCATGGGACTCCCCTGTTTGTCCCTCCAGGATCTTGCTCAGAATTAGCAGCCAGACCTTCCCATGATGGGGGAACATGGCTTCATGAAGTCAGCTTTCAGGAGAGACTGCTGTTTTGAACAGTCACTTACGATGCTCAGTGTGCTGCAGGAGCTACCACATAACACAAGGAAATTGCAAAGAATACGTGCATCAAACAGTTCCGAAGCTCTGCGTTACCTTTTCTTAGCCAAAGAATCATTAACGAGAACCTTTCCTCTTCCCTTCCTTAGGTCTCAGATCAGTCAAATGCTAGCAGCAATGTACTAGGAAAGAATTATTCCCCTTTCTCTATGTTCTGTAGAGTTGTACAACAGAGAGTTACCAGTGCAGAACAGCAGCATTTTACTCTGCACTCATGTCAATCATTCTCCAACAGGCGCAGCAAGGAGCGGCACAGCCCCGAGACTCCACAACCCTCTAATGACTTTATGCAAGATCTCACACTCTTTGCTGGAAAGAGAAACGTGGGAAAGGCGTATTCAAAGCAAAGACCAATCACAAACCCAGAAGCAGATGAATATTTGTATATATTCATGCTTGCAAGAATTAAGGCTTCAGAGTGGAAGTCAAATAAAATATGGTAATACGGTTCTCATCAAGCTCTTCTACAAGCATGGAAATGTACTGGTTTGTCTAAACCAGGATGCTATAATAAAAGTGCACACAAATAAAAGGAAGTTCTGGTCTAGAGAGGATCATGTTCCTCCCCAGGCTTGTAGAGTTCTCTGCAGAACATGTATTTACAGTCTGACTGCTCCAGTATACTCCAGCCAAGTAAGCAGCCGAACTAACAGTTCCACACTATTCTCTTTATCTAACTTCAGTATTCAAAATTGCCACAATATTAAAGATATGTCACTATTTCCAAAAATTCACCCTACAAACACCAAGAATTTCTCTCTGATAGAAATTTTTCAGCTTGGACTTCACAACATTTGTGTAGTCCATGAAGATTTAAAGTATTTTTCAATTTTAATTTTCAATTGATTTAAAATGCCTGTCATTAACAGATGTGCATCGTTATATTCGAGACCTACATCCTAAATAATTCAGCATCTACAAATTCCTGTCAGCCAGTGTAAGCGTGACTCGGTCTAGCACATTTATGTAATGCGATCTTCCCAACTGGTCAAGAAGATTCTTCAATTACAAACTAAGCACAGAACTCAACCTCTTGAAAGAACATCAGTAAAAACTCTGAGTGTTTGTAATATTACCATGGAACACCTGTCAGTGACCCTTTGTTCTATAACAGCTTTTTGACCAGCTTGTTGCACTCAAAACAAGTTGGCAGCACTCAAGTGATGATTAATTTCAGGTGATTGGCTGCTTCCAAAGATGCGGAGATAGATGGAGCGATGATGCCGAATGAGCAGAGGTGAGCATGACGGGGTGGCACTAGGATGAATCCCGGGATCCTAGTGCCTAGGATTAGTGACTAACCTACTGCTTAACAAGCCCCATGCCAGGCAGCCACGCTTAGGAGCATTCTGCACCTGGATCTCCTCCCAGCAACAGCAGCAGCAAGGAAACCTTCAAAGATCCCTAAGCAAGGCATGATTGATACGGCAGAAATAAGAAAGCCCATTTCCGAAGTGCTCCCAATAGGGATTGCTGGGCCATTAACTTTCTCTTTATGACTTTTCTCCTCTTTCCGCTACATTTGAGCCTTGACTGAGCTTTGTTCTTCTCTGTGGCGCTGGGCGGAGGAAATTAGGTTGCATGGATATGTCAGGGAGCTGGGAAAGCGCTGGGAAAGCCAACTGTGTTTGGATGGTGGGAGGATACCCAGGGGGCTGGCCAGAGGAACGCATCCCGAAGTACACGTACACCTGACTCAAACATGACTGTTAAAATAAAATCCAGGCTCTGCCAGTGAAGTTGCTGTCTCTCACTTAAAGAGGATGGAAAGGGTTTACAATTGCTATTGTAATTTGAAGATCAATGCTTTTTTTCTCCTCCTCCTTGTAAGATTGCTTTAAAATTCAGGAGCTCTGCCTTTTCTAACCTGAAATAGCAAAGGTATAATTTTTTTCCTGTCTGCTGGTGACTGCTTTCCAATGGGACAGGGTGATGCTATTCCTGTGTGTTAACCCCTTGCAGACAACTTTGGGATGATTCTTGATGCTCAGTGCGTGTTGAACAGTTTTGCTGAACTGGGACTTATAAAATTAAAACGTAAAACAGTGCCAAGGGAAGATTTAGACATCTTCAAAGGTTTTAAAGCCTTCTGCAGGCTGCTGGTTATGGGAAAAAAAGGATGCGGGTGGTAACATATTGCAAGGCATTGAAAAATTTCCTGATCTTCATCCTAGACTACAATTTGACATCACAATTTTCATGCATTTGTACTTCAGTATATTTGTATGAAAGAGAAATAGATTGAAGTCACCTAAACTCTGATAGTGAAAGCATTAATGCTTCCCTTTTAGTCTCAACAGCAGAACATGCCTTGTTGGATTTGTATGCTTTGTATCAATTCAAGGTTAGTAAACCTTGCTTCAGCAATAATCTCACGCTGGCTCTGATCCAGGAAGGCAGAGGATTTCAATGAACAGGTGGCTTTTTCCTGCAAGACAGTTGAGGCACAAGCAGAACTCAGGAGGCTGAGGGCAGACCAGGACCTGCAGGATTGGCTGCAGAGGCTGGAGCTGAGCGGGGGAACCTCAGCAGCACTTCATGCCTTGGGTTCAGTACCATCATCTGTTAGGGCTCAGAACAAACACACAGGCAGAAATCAAGCTCCTTCAGAGGAGCACACCGAGGGGATTTCTCCTCACAGGTGCAGCACAAAGCAAGCCCACCTGTGGTAGGTCTGACTGTGCTGAAACCCATCAGTAGGAGCGACGCTTTGAATTTGATGCTGTTCAACAACAGACCCCTCTGTGGGGCACAGTGCAACCCACGTGCCCCTGCCCACATGTCCTCTGTCATTCTCTGGTGTATTCATGAGTACGTTGGCTGGCATCCCAACCTCTATTATTGAATGTATTTTCATTACTGTCACATTTAATCAGTCAGTGTGTACATAACACATCCATCAAAAGGCCATTACTTCTAGACAAAAACCACAAATAAACAACAACTTGCAAATAGGATCATGCTTTCTTCAATTACAAAATGGAAATGTGGGAACATGGGAAATATGGAATTGTCACTTGAAGTCTCCGTATAATCACCATGTGGTAAGATGAAGATCTATAGCTCGGGGTGAGACAAGCCATTGCAGATGTAAGCATCCTTGTAACAGAGGAGGTGGTAAGCCAAGTGCTGTTGGCGAGACCTCACCCTGAGTCTCCCGCTATCACTAAACATCTTTTCAGCATTCAGGAGAAGCATGATCAACTCTTCCCAGAGAGGGAAAGACAAAGACAGAGGGAAGGAAGCCAGTACCCTACGCTGTGCTCATCGGGGCTATTCAGATGGGCAGTGTGGCAGATGGGTGGACAGTTCTCCAACTCTATTTTCTACAAGGCTATTTCTGTGCTTTCCTTGCCTTACCCAGCTCTTTCCCCGGCTGGACTGGAAAATAACCCTGATTCTCCTGGGTGCTCCACGTCTGCATACAAATAACACATCACCTGAATCACAAATGCATGCACCTTCTTACTTCTAACAGCAGTGGGTAAGGCCTTTACAGTGCCCCATGTCACAGACTGATAGCTCTAGGCTAGGAACCTGTTTCTGTGTTTTAAACAAAAATAAAGTAAAAGCTCGCCAGGCACAACGAAGTGAGGAGCAGCCTTGTTTTCATCCATCAAACTCTTCTTCACAGAAATACTATTTTAAGCCTGACCCAGGGAGTTGAAAGGAACCATCACCGCCAGGATTAAGGATTTTCCCAGGTCAGAGACCTGCCCTGCTTTATAGGAGAAAGCACTTCTCTGCTGTCAGAAATCAAGCTTTAGGAATCTGAGCACAGGCTGCAGTATTTAAGGCACAGTACTTAACAAAGCTGCTGGACAAGGCAGGTGTCCTTTAAAGCAGCCTGGGAGGTCTGCCAGGTTTTGCTGAGTCTAAGAAAACTGGCATTTGTCCTTACCCGGATTCTGTCCCCAGATTTGGAGCTGCTAAGATGCAGCCTGTGGGCTCTCTAATTCCTGTTCTTTTTGTTGGTTTTTTTAACTGTGCACCTGACCCACTTTCAGGCAATGGACAATTTTTTCCTCTCTTGTTCTGTAGCTCCATTGTAAATAGTTAGGGGATCCTGCTGTCTTGACACTGGTAATCACCCAAGCTTATGCACTTGCTTTTCAGCGTGTGGAGTTATTCATGCCCTTGGCACACTGAATTCAATTTTATTCATGCTGCTTAAGTGTTTCTGGATGACAAAAGCATACTTTAAGCAGCGTTGTTTTCCTATTTGATCCCTTCCCTGCAGGAACAGCTTGCCTTAGTCTGCGACCAGGGACTGCTCATTGCTCAAGTACAACAACACCTGGGGTTCTTGCAGCTCACCAATGCCCTTTTGCTCATCACACCCTTTCCTGGCTTTTCCAAGCAGCCCTGAGTAGCAAGGAGTCGCAGCATGCTGCCCTGCCACTCTCCTGGTCACCCGTGCCTTTTGTGTTACTGCAGAGGGATTCACTTGTGCATCCGCTGCGTGCGCTGGGCTGGGTCATCTGCAGGCACCAGACACAGGGGCAGGGAACCCTCAGCCCGGGCTGATGAATGGAAAGCAAAGTGATGGAAACACAAGGAGCTCTTCCACCCAACTAGGACTTTAACAACCCTCTCCACTGCAAATTCTTTATAAGTCAAAACTTTAGGATGTTAATACACTACAGAGGTTGGCTAAGCCTTTATGATCCAAGGTGTGTTGTGTTGTGTGAGTGGCAGGAAGCCCTAACGAGGTCCATCCATGCAGCCTACACATGCTCGGTGGCTTCAGACCCTCTCCAGAAGCAGCCAGCAGAGGTGCACCCACAACAGGGTTTCACAACACACAGGCATGTGGCTGCCAAGAGCTGGGTAACGCACAGCTCAGCCTTTCCCAAAACTCAGGCAAACGTATTTGAAAGGAGACATTTATTATCCCAATTCCTTCATGATGCAAGTGAAACTTGAAAAAAATGGATCACTGCAGTCAAATGAGGAAGAAAACAGTATCTGGCCTGCTATTTTGCATTTTGAATTCTGGACAAATGTACATTAATAGTTCGGACATATTTTTGGAATGGGATTCTCATTTTAGGTCAGTTTAATTTATCAGGCAAGAAAGGAATTGTTTTCAGATTTACCACGGTATTTAGCACTGTCAGTTTAAGTTAGAATCGTACTGTTTGTGACAGGAAAAAAAATACCATTCCAACCACGCTCTGAAATACATAAAATACTCTTTCTATTGTGATATCAAGCATCTTGCTGGCACAAGAACAAGGACCTGAAATGAAGATGTGAATTTGTATTCACATTTTCAAGAGGCAATATATTCATAGCCCACAGAAATGTTCATGGTTGCTTTCAATTTCCATTATTCCAAACTAGAGTGACATGGTGCAGCTTGCAAAAAAATCACGCTTTACTTTGTTTGACCAATAAGATGAAATATGCAGTGATGACTGGATTTACCTTCTGTAAAAAGCTGCATTTACAAACGTTCTTTCGAAGCATCCAAATCTTGTCACAATAGGAAGTTACAAACAGCATGAAGACCTCCAAAAGAACACCTACTGCTCATGCATCACAAACACGTAAAAGAAGGGATCAGTACAACCTCTCTGCTGTTTTCTGTCTTTACGACATTTCAGTCTTTAGTTTGCATGCAAAAATTTGCATGTTGGTTCTTTTTTTTCTTTCTTTTTTTCTGTTTGATTGACCAGAGCCAGATTTCTGTAATAGCAGGGACACGCCGGGCTCTTCAACAGCCACCACCGATTTATTCAGACCATCTGTCCCCAGCTCGCAAATCAGAAGGGTTTGTTCTCCCTCTGCTTGCAGATGGAAGGGCTCACTTTAAAGCTCAGACTTCTTCAAGGAAATGAAAAGAGAGTCTGAAAGTACTCGGATGTTTCGAACCACAATCACTCAGGAAAACTCCATCTTGGTCAATCGATTCATCTTAAACAAGGCCACTTGAAAGAAAGGAGGGTGAAGGGGAAGGTCTGGATGGAAGACCTAAATTTGTTTGGTAAAACACTCTCTGTTTAGCTCTTCATGTTCCAAGTCTCTCTTCCTGAGGCAACACTAGGATTTCTTACTTCTCATTTTATGTACGTGCTTATCATTAATTAGCCTTGCCTTCAAGCAAGGCTTTAAAAATATGGGGCAAAAGAGGAGTAAAATTAACATCAGTGTATAATTTAATATCTATTTTTTTTTTTGTTGTAAAAGCATTTGTAAAATTTTGACCAAAGAGAGAGGTCTAAAAAATGGAATTAAGCTTCAAGTAATTTTAAGTAAAAAAATTCTTTGGTCAAAAAACAAAACCAAAAAACAACAACCAAAAAACCCAAAGCAATCTAGTTGCAATTTTAAGGCTCTTTCCTTTAACCACAAATCCATTCTCTGTAAGTCAACTGAGCAATAAAGCCAAAGCAATATTTAGTTACTGGGGAAATACAAGACCCTGCTCATAATGTTCCTCCCTATCATTTTTGGGATAGCAAAATGATTTCACACGCATTTTTTCTCCTTTCTTTAACCCAGGAATAACTGTTACACCTTTCTTTCAATTCACTTTGCACTGCTTTCTTTTCTTTTCCCAAGCAACAGTAGAAATGGTTGTATATATTTCAGAAGCCCAGAGGAGCCTCCTTTCTATGCTGAATTCTCTGCATTTGTATTCTTCCTCCACCATAAGACACACCAAAACATACACACAACTGCTGTTGAAGCTTCAGTGTATTTAGAGATAATTTTAGTGCAGTGATAGACTTAAAAAAAAAAAATAGGTATATTCATTCCCATCAAATAGAGGAAGACTAGAGGTTTAGTAATGAATCCATCCCTAAACTTCTTCCCACATGCAAAGACAGGGCATTTGTACTACATTTTACTCAAAATGATACGAACCAAAACTTGTATTTTGTACCTACATTGCAGCAAAATAAACACCCGCCAGCTAGAGGCCCATTATCTGCTGATGGATGGTATTAGGTCACACAAGCCACACAAAAACGATTCTCAGCCCACAGAGTTTATATTCTTAGCATAGAAGGTGGAGGGAGGGGAGAATTAAAAAACAAGCCAGATAAGATTCGGCGCCATGATAGCTGTAAGACAAGATGAACATCTCTGAAGAAAGTACACAAACTTATAATGAGCTTCAGTGACACTGTTTATATGAACAATGCCATTCTTAAACAGTCGTCTGAAGCAGTTTTGTGATTAGAGATTATTCAGGTCTCCTAATCTATTTGATACATGCCGTTCAGCACAGCTGAAGGCTGTTGTTCTGCTGCAGGTAGAAGGTAAAAAATGATAACCAGGCTGGAAAGGACTGGAAAATTACATGCCTATTATTTTTGTCTTGGTTTCTTTTATAGATGCATAAGTAATGTCAACTTTAAGCACTGCTGCTGCTGCCATCGCAACAGCCCCGCGATCAGCAGTCTGGACGAGGAGCCAGGGCTCTGTGCCCTCGTGCACACAAAAAGCCAGTAGGCGACATGAGCTTACATCATTCAGAACACAAAATATGGCTGATTTAAAGGCTGGAGAACATGGGCTGCACGGGTAGCACTGCATCAAGCCATCTGTAAGGCAAAGGAGTCTATTTAGGTTTGCATGGAGAGATCCTCGGTGCCACGTTTCACTGGGTAAAATCAAAGTGAGGTGAAAGTCTGACAAAGTGGATCAATAGGGACTGTATTGATAATGACAATATCATTAGTTAGGATCTCTTCAGAGGAAAGGTTTGATCAGCACGAGTTGTGTTTCTTCCCATCACCTCACGGCGGATGGGAGGTGAAGATGTCAGTCCCACTTTCAAACACGGTCATTATCTGGGAGTACCTGCCCGCGTCAATTCACTTACGCTGCTGTGCTTTGGTTCCGCTGCACAAAAATCAACATCACCACCGGGAAAACACAGGGTCAGATACATTGATCGGAAACCGGCGTGAGGGAAAATACGTGACTACTTTGGCAGGGCAGATTGTGATTTACTTCGGTAGAAGAGCAGAATCAGAGCTGGGAAGCATCGTGCTACCAAGCAAAAGATTTCCAGATATTCTGCTACCTTGATAAGCTTTGCTGCAACACAAAGGCAGGAATCATAGCAGATTTTTGAGTTCAGAACAGAGGCTTTTCAGTTCCTCACAACATAACTAAACAAGTAGAAATTAATTAGGACCTTTAGGAGAGAATATTTATTCACTTAAATTGTGGAAGAACATCACAGACTAAAAAAGAATTAATTGGGATGGACTTTGGCTCTCCTAAAACAATCTGTAATAATGATTAAACATGCTAGAATCTTAATTTTACGTCCCATTCAGAAGAACATTTACATGAAAGGACACAGTTTTCTCACAACAGAGTGGAAATTGGAGAAGCTCCTTAAGTTCCCAGCAGCATTTCTGGTAACATCTATGCCTGCTTCTTCCTGGCCAGCCAGCCGCTCCCTGGTAGCTAATTATCTTGAGCAGGATCACAGGAAAAGGTAGCCTGAATGTAGGTCAGAAATAAAACCGCCAGTCCTCTCTCGCTAATGATGTTTGGCTTTGGAGACTCTCAGATTAAAGATGCTGTACAAGTGGAAGTTGTTTTTGTTCTTCTTCCCTCTCTTTCCCGTTGCTGTTTCCCTATGAAAAGCTGACAGCTGAAATACTGACTGCTGATAAGAAAAAGCATATTCAGCTGCTTTGGAATGGACCAAAACATAGAACAGAAAATGGCAAGAGCTGTTAGTTAAAACATAAAAAACAGGATATGATGTAATGTAAATATCAGAGCTCTAATGCACAAAATGTATTCTCTCATTTAAGTGTTAATCAGTCCATGTTAGTGTGAAAACAGTATTTTAGAAAATATTCAGTTTATACACTTTTTCAATGAGCCTACATCACTTCAGGAATTAAATTAACCCATCTCACAACATGGCAGTGTGTCTTGTAGCTAACGTATTTATACCAGTCGTACGCTTGACACTACCCAGCAACTGCAGTAAGGAAGGGCCAGAAGGACTAATCTCATGACATGCACCAAATCACAAAGATCGACGCATGAAAATATTAATGAAATTTATATATGCAAAACAATATTAGGGCATTGTATAAAAGTCTGCCTATCTTGAAATACATAAAGATTCCAGAAGACAAAAATGTCAAGGCAAAGAACCTCACCAGGTGAAGTGACCATAACTCGTATGCTCACCAGAAAAGAGCAAATACTCGCCCTGTACAGTCCTCAGTGATTACCTTTAAAATTCAAAAATTATAAGCTATAGGACTGAGGCATGAATATGATCCAGAACAGTTACCATCTCCTAAAAGGCATTTTTTTATGTTTTATTTTTCCTCTGCCCCCACGGGTGTTGTATATAAGAAAGGGATCAACACATCTGTTTCCATTACAGAAAGCACAACATGCCTATATTCAAGGGCAGCTCCAAACATATTCCTCACTCAGGAGAAATATTGCGGTAAGCCTAGAATAAGATGTCCTTAAAACCATTTCCTCAGGAAAGGTACTGAAGCCAGATGGTATCCCGAGCTCATTTAGGATTTAAATCATATATACAGCTGATTCAGAAAGCCTGTTGCACACAAATAGGCATATCTAGGTGACTTCCTCATACTTCCGATTTCATCTCATATATTTGCCTGTTTCCCCAACCTACAGCGGAGGGATAGCACAAGCATTACACTTTCATCTTAAAGATATGATCACTGAAATATAAAAATTCCTGTAAAGTTTCTAACAACCCATTAACACGTTTTTTTCCAGTGGAAGTATATTATTATAGCTCAATCCAGCTAAGCGGTGAAGTTCTTACTGACATCAAAGGGAGAGTTTAGACCTTTAGTTCCACACTGTTTCTACATGAAAAGATTTACAAGTCCCATATAGAAGAAGTGACAGTAAATATATTTGGAACTAAAATTTGATCTAAGTCAGCAGACAGATCCCAGTGGGTATTGCCCCCCAGGTCCCATATAGCTATTAGGAAAAAAAATAATCTACGGTTAACAGCTGAGGACTAACAGAGGGCAAACAAGTAAAGAACTTTTCTTCCAAGGGAGATGGCGGGGTGTGCTAGGAGGCTGCACACAGCCTGCTGAAGGCAGCGCTGCCGCACGGGCTGGGTGATGCACTGGCAGCACATGCTACATCCCATGGCACAGACAGAAAGAACATCCAAGGGGAGCACTCAGTAATGCAAAAAAAAAAAAAAAAAAAGGAAAAAAAAAAAACAGAGAAGAAAAGAATGTTTTCAAAGCTTTTATGTCCTGAACATAAGAACTTTTCTTTGAGGGTGACAGAGCCCTGGAGCAGGCTGCCCAGCAAGCAGGCACAGTCTCCTCTGGAGATATTCAAGACCTGCCTGGACGCTTTCCTGTGCAACGCGCTCCCAGGAACCTGCTTTAGTGGGGGTGGGCTGGGGGTCTCCAGAAGTCCCTTCCAACCCCCAGGATTCTGTGATTTTGTGCAATTCCTTTGCAAATAAACAATTTATGGTATTTACAAACATGCAGCCTGGTTTAAAAGGCACTCCTCTCAGAAGCGGGAGCACCGCAGGCTGCCATGCCCTCGTTTCTTGGTGCTAAGTTTACTCCCAGACCTCCGGCCAAAGCCGCTCTGCACACAGCCCACACAGCCCCAGACCGTCAAGGCAAAAATCAGAGCAGTGTTTTAAGAAGCCTTCAGCAGGAAAATTAGAAGAAACGCTGGGGCTCTGAGCAGCGACAGAGGGACACCACAGAACGAGGGGCTGCCCCGGTTCAGGAGTGGCACAGCAATGTTATGTCAGAAAGTCACACCCAACAAACAGAACGTTTGAAAGATCTTTCTTGCAGCAACATTCTCTTCCGAGGGAGCCTTCTGAGACTGACTTGTAGGGGCAGCACCTGTGTAACTAACATGCACAGACACAGCCCGGTGCCTGCTGCTTGGCATAAATAAATACAGCTGGTCACTGAGTGGGAATTGAGCCAAAGATGTTTCCCCAACTCAAGAGAGAAGAAGCAAAAAAAAAAAAAAAAAAACCATAGCAACTAGAACTGGCAGACCTGCTGAAGGAGGAAATCAGAAGACTCTTATTGACATTTTCAGGTTTCTGCAGTCAGTAACTAAAGCAGCACATGACAGCTGAGGTCATCACAAAACTGATAACTGAAATGCACCGTGGTGTTGCCTCAGAGGAACTGTGAACACAGAAGCTTGCAGGCCCAAGGTAGGTACCAGGCTATGTTAAAAATCAAGATGAGTGTTCACATTGTGGAGCAATAAAATGTGTCCTGGTTTAGTCCCTAATGATAGCTGGCATCAAACAAAACTCTATCATACAAGAACTCTAAGTTTTAATGGAAGTAGGATATTATGCTAAAACAGAAGTGTACAGTACAGGTTTTAAAAATCTCAACGTACACAAGTAGCAATGTACTTAAGCCAGTAAGAAAGAAGTTCATATGAGTATCTGCTGCAGCACACTGTGTCAACCTAACATTGCCTTATTGCTTTTGCGTGATTTGCCAAACAGCAGTTTTTGGCTGCAAGAAATCATGCACAGGTGTGAGAAGTTCTCAACAGGATTGAATTGAACAACAGCTTTAGCCTGAAACCTTCTTTGCTTGTATGCTTCAAATTCCTGTAGGAAAGGTGAGTTCACAACAGACCATCGGCAGAGAGCTCTCCCAGCACTGACAGAAGGTAAGTATTCACATTTCCATTTCCAAAACATGGTGTGTATGTTCACGCTGACAAGAAGTCAGAGAGCTGTGGCAAAAATCAATCCTTTGACAAGAAACCCATATTAAAAATTCAACAGTAGGGAGCAATTCTTTTATGTGTTTATCAGCACTTCCTCATGCAAGGAAATGGGTCAGCAATAAGGGAAGGAGAAATGGGAGGAGGTCTAGTACTACTTTTATTGTTATTAGCAGTTTTACCCACAGAATCTAAGCACGGAGCTAACAGCCTTGGAGAGAAAGTCCTCTTGGCTCTGAAATTCTCGGAGATAACAAGTTGCCTCTGTCAAGCAGCACTGCTAAGAAAGTTGCTTCAAATGTGTTAAAGACTAAAAATATCCCTTCCTTTGTATTTTACAGATTCTGAGTCATTAATTTTTAGGTTGACTGCAGTAAGAGTAGATCACAAACTGTGAGAAGTATCTGTTCCTCCTGAATTGTGTTTCAGCGGAGGAGTCCTTACTTGGGTTCAAAAAGACATTTAAACTTTGTACTGAGCCATCTTAGCAGCCCTGTTTTCATGTTGGAGAGTAAGGCTTTCAGTCACGGGAAGTAATAGCCTAAGGCAGGAACTGAAAGTTGCATAATTACACCAAAGCTCACTTTGCTTCAGACAGCCCTAAGGTAATTCACACAAAACAGTTATTTTTAAGTACACCTGATCCCAGTGTTTCTTCTAAAGCCGAATACAGCCCTACCACAAACACTGGAAACCATGACAAGAAGCCGTACCAGCCGGTGCCACAGCTACCAAATCGTGTGTGGGTGATGGTTATTAGCACCTGCTTGATGTCTGCAGTAAACTAGCTCTCCATTTACATCTCATTTACATTGTGCTCGCCAGAACATTTTACCCAGAGAATGACCACAGAGATGGCAGGTGCCCATGGTTCAGTTTGAGACATCTTACACAGATAATGACTTCCTAATTGATTCTGTGACAACTTCTATCTTCCTGTTGGAAAGAAGTCTACTGTAAACCAACGCTCTAGGTACGTGCTTCCCAACAAGATGCAAGAAGCAGACAGAGCTTCCATGTCATTGCTGCATGATTTTATGATACAGAGAACATACGTAATAGTACTCACAGTTTGAGTCACTAATATTTTGAAACTAAAATAGCTTGTTGGGAAATCAATACAGCAATACTCAAGCATCATGTACAGTAGACTAAAAAAACAGCTAAACAATATAACGAACTTACAGAAAATCAATAGAGTGTTCAAACAGCAGTAAAAACTAAACAGAACTACTAAGTGGACAATCTATTCATCTACAAAAAGTTAACTACCATCCGTTGCTCACATTTCCTACATCATTAACGTCAGTGAAATATTCACTCAAATATAAATGGTTTGAAATCACGTGTAATGCATCGAACAGCACAATAGGGAATTCACTGTGCAAGCTTAGAGAGAAAATCTTCCAAGCAGTGGAGAAGAGCACTGATACAACAGCCTGTTCTGCACACGGGAAAAACAAAGTCCATCATATCTGCAAGAAGTTAGAATAAGAAGAAATGGAAAGCAAAAAGTCAAGCTATGTCCTGCATCACAGAAGTATTTTTAACTGCAGTTAAATAAGTACGTTGACTGAATTTTTGTCAAAACCATTTCTGGGACCCAAAAATATGACACAAATGCCCCACGGTGCTGTGAGCAAGGATGAATCTGGTGCTTGGGCTGCAAGGTGCTACTCTGCCTTTATTCGGAATGCTGACTGGCTTGTATTTGATTCCCTGCGTGCTTTAGTTTATCACCACATTGACATCTGCTGGACATAAAGGAAACTCTCACAGCAAACTGCATCTGAGACAGGATTAGCTTTCCATTCCTTATCTTATTTTCTACGAATTTTAAGACTGTCCTTGGCATATAATATCAAAGAAGGCGTCTATGCCGGTTCAGTCAACCCTGTGAGCCATTAGTGCATTTTTTGTAAAGTTTTAAAGAGCACAAATATTTTGAGGTTTGATTTTTCTTTTCTTCTCTGCAAGCTGAGCCAGTAAAGCCATTATTGCAAGCATTGGAGGCAGAGAATTGTGAAATCTATCTCACTGAAGGGTGAACCAGACCTCATATATTTTCATTTATTTGAAAATATGCCTGGTGGAAAAAGGCAGAATTTAGACTAAAAGTTTAATATGCAAAGCAGGGAACAAACTTTACCTTTGAAGCTTCCGCTCTATTTTACATTGTGCAAAGAATTTGTCCTGGGGCTTGGGCCAATGTAAATACTAAAAGCAAGGGTAATTTGGAAATCAGCAGAGCCTTAATTCATTTCATTCCATACTGAAACACCTACTCAGCTGCCCTGTGTGACTCAATTGGTATGTCAGGAATTGGTGGCTGTCACCGCTGGCAGGCATCTCTGTGGCTCTGAAATTAGGCGTACTGATTGGGTAATACTTTCTAATGAAGGAGGACCTGGGTTAATTTTACTGATTGCTTAACACTACAGTGAGACATGCGGGTACATTTCCAGAGCCCTTCGCAAGCTCGAGAGCACTACCGTGGTGTCGGAGGTTCTCTTCAAAATTCCACTTCTTTCTGTGGTGCTGGATAATGAACCAGGGATCCCTCACCTAACACCATTACCTTTGATGGGCTCCACCAAGGACCAGACTGGCCCTATCCTCCCTCACGCCAACTGTACTGCAGCCATTGCAGCTTGGGCTCACCAAAGTGAGGCTAAGAGCCATATTCTCAGATTTTTCTAGTTAAAGTAAATCCCGGAACAAAGGAAGAATGTTTACATGAGGCTTCTATTGTGAATCTATCATCTATTGTGTGAGTTAGTTGAAAATTAATGTAATTAGCTATTACATTAGCTGAAAGAGTTACTTGGATGCAGACAGATATCAGAAACAATTATGTCATTTTTTGCAATCTATTTCTTTACAAGAATATGTAAAATACATAATTTTAAATGATTATTTGAACAGTAGTTTAAGCTGTCTCATATATGGCTGTGAACAGAAATACAAATATAATAAAGCTGAGTCAGATTGTCAAGTGGTATAACGGGAAGTGGCCAAAATCACTTCTGCATACACATTCTCCTTCATTTTATCGCCATACAGGAATAACACATCAGTGTTCATCTTCTGAATTAAAAGCAGAGTGATGGCCATGAATATTTCGCACCTTTAAAAATAACAGCTAATATTAAGATTGAATCCTCTAGCCTTTTAATTGCTTTAAGTTACACAAATTCTCACTGACAGCTGCATAAAACCTGCCACTTTTATTAAACACAAGTTAAGATTTGTGGATATGAAGTGATAAAAAACAAGCTAACTTGGCACAAATCTGAACAGCTCTGTTCAGTGGCTCTGTGTGTTGCAGGGCACCTGCCATCAAACGCCAGGTATCTGCATTCCACGTGTGAGAGAGCTGTGATTATCTGCATAAACTTTCTACTAAGCTTAGAAATTATTTTACTGCCCAAAAGGAAAAACATCACTAAAAACTTCTGAAAATAAAAGGCAGTAAACTGCACGTGTAGAAAATGGCATTACAGTTTATTGATACACAAACATGAAAAAGTAAAAAATCTGTAAATACCACCTAAAATGAATAAGAAAGAAGAGGTGACGAAGGTACATCGAGGGATTTTGCTAAAGCCAACCTAAAGAAGTCATGGCCTCAAACAGCCAATATTACAACTTAAAATTTCACTGTAGTAAATTCATTTGAAGAAACTCAGCGAAGTGCTGTGTTTGCACATACAACAACTGTACTCTATTAAATGACTTCGAGCATTAAGTACCTTCGATTTCTGAAGAGAATGCATTTGTATGTTCATCTCATCAGTATTTCAGCACAGTAAGTTGAAATCTCCAAAAGTTGCTGAGCCCCAGACCTGCCCGCCCATGCACGAGGAGGTGGTCAGGCGTCAAACCACCACCTACACCAGGAGCAGGGAGGAGACAATTCCCTTCCCACTCTGGTTCTATTTATTTATTTCATCTGGACTAACTTTTGTGTAACCCATACGCTCCAACACCCCTTCCAGCCTCCTCTTTCCAGACGGCCGGATGGCCGCACTGCCGAGGTTAGGAGAAGCAAAGGGCTCGGGCGTGAGGAATGCTACAGGAACACGCTGCTCCCCAGCTCCCACGCTGCTGTCATTGTTCTGCCCCCAGCAACAGCTCCACAGAGCTGAAAACTACAGCACCAGCCACACTGCGAGGCAAAAAATGGTGATTCAAACTACAGGGGATGTGCTGCTATTAGAAAAGTGCTGGGTCTCTGCAGCCCACAGGTGTAAGGCTCCTGAAAGCAGCAGAGCTGTTCTTTTAGACAGTGACACTTGCGTGATAAAGGGTAACAAGACTGGAGCCTCTGAGGGTACAGGGAACGCTCAGCACTGCCTCAGTGGTTCTGGTCTATAATTGCAGCTGAAATGAACGAGACCTCTGCTTGCTACCTCCAGATGCCTCTTAAAGTCTAAATGAGAAAGCAGATTCAAATGAGATAATTGCCATCTTGCCAAGAAAAGAAAAATTGGCCAATGTTTATGAGCAATTGTTGAAGTGGAAGAATGCAAGCAGAAAAGGAATGAGATGTCAGTCTGTTTTTAAATAAAACATATAAGCTTAATTATATATACACAAATATACTTTAAATAGAACATAAATCACTCCAGACAGAAACATAAAACCAGCTAATTATGGTTTCACCCTGGTACTATCTATTAGCAATTAAGCAGCACATAGGATATGCAATGGCCCTCCACACAACAGATGAAGGAAATATGAATAAAACAGGTCATCTTGTCAGATGTTGGCATTTTGGACCTACAAGCCAAACCTTTTAATGGTCACCTCTCCCTATATAAGCTAAGAGAGACGATGATCATGCAAATCAAGGAAATAAAAAAACCCCTGGTGATAGCACAGAGCAGCAGAATCATCCTTTAAAAGAAGAACCCCTCCCTTGTTTGCAGGTTTGGTACCGTTACTTGGAGAAACGAGGGAAAAATTAATTACTAGTGGTAACCCTTCCCTCAGGATTCAGTACTAATATGGGAGCAATGCAGAAGGAATAATTGAGACTATAACTCTTCCTTGAAGCTTTAGTACAACACTTGAGGCAGACAGAAAGAAAAAGGCTAAATATGATGAACAAATTGCCCATAAAACTTTGGATCTTGTAACAGATGACACAGTGGTGCACATTTAAAATTTGGCAGAAATCTTCATTCAGTGCCTTTCCTCACTCTGACGGATCTGCTCCATTTTTGCACAACAGACATTTAGTATTGAGGAATTACAAAGGAAGCTTTGTCTTTTCTAGTTTAGCTTCTAGGTAGAAACTAAACAGAAGCCTGATATGGAGCCTTATTAAAGCAGTCATTGATCTATTTCTGGCATATTAAATTCCTTCTGCTTTTCTTGACTACCGATTGAAGAAATTATTCCTCTTAAGTCCTCAGTACAGTGCAAAAGGGAGAATCAGATACTGAATTCCCACTATGGCTCATTTACTCTCAGTTGCCCTCTTATTCAACCATATTTCTACCCTGCAGCTTAAGAACATTTTGGTCTATGGCCATGACATGCACTTTAATATATACCTACTCTAATATTTGCTAAAAATTTTCTTATCTTCTACGCAGAATAGTACTGATGAGATCTTCTTAATTGCTAAGACACTTACGTTTGAATTAATTCTAATATTAATAAAATATTACAGTCAGATTACAGACATAGCCTGGGACAGTAAGTAAATCAGAGAAGATAAAGGACCAGAAATGATTTGTTGTCTCTGAATTTCTTATTTGTGTTTCAGTGGATTCAAAGGGCCCCCAGTGAAGAAAAGGCTCACTCGCTACTTGCAACCCCAGAAACTATTAAAGAAACTGCAGGTCTTGTTTCGTGTAGATGAAAGGCAGATGGGAAGACAAATGCTCAGAAAACTACCGTGATTTGGACGTGCTCAGGTGTGGAAACACAAAACTATCTTGCAAGATCTGATCTATACTTTACCAAAAAGCATGAGCAGGAACTTACAGGCTATGGAAAATATAGATATATATAATCCAAGCACCTTAGGTAAGTTTTGAAACTAGAGTATAACATTTCTTCTGTCTCCATTTGACTCATTTTTCTGGATGTACCAAAGGTTTAACATGAAAGTGGGAGCAATAGCACTCAGTGGTGCCGTGCAGAAAAGGCAAACGCAGCGTGATCCATTTCAGAAACAAAGAGAAAAACTGTAAAGCCACTGTGCAGAGCATCAGAGAAATATGATCTGGAGTACCACGTTCCATCTTACATGCTAATGCTCAGATCATATCAGACTGGGTGAGCTTCACAAATGGATCATTAGTAGCTTATTTCTGCATAAAACATTCAATGAGGGCCACAATTTAAAACTTCACATCGACCAGAAGGAATCTGTGACAAAGATTCTCAAGACACATGGGATGGAAATCAACAGTGCTGGAATCAGCCATCATACTGAAAACTGAACTTTGTAAGGGAGAGAAATGCAGTACGTTTTAATGCAGCTTCACAGCTTTTGGCAGTTACATCTCCAGCTAAGAAGTTTGTACGTTATTTTATCAATTATTAACATGGAACATCAGCAATCCTCTTTGGGAGTGATTTCTGGGCTTTTATTTCAAATGGCCTGACTGATATCAGCACTTGGCATTTTCTTGCCTCAGGGCTCATAAAATGTCTTTCAACTATTTCATCATAAACTTCTCACTGATAATAAATCTCTATTTCTGTGTCTACCAAACCCTGACTATAGTACTCAAGTTCAAGAATGTTTTAGGCAATATTTAGGGACAGTTTCAATTGATGCAAGTTTCATCAGCCTCACTGCAGAACTGACTGTCTACCTCTTGGGGAATTAGATTCTGCCTTGGGAACAATATTTTATTCAGTATGTAGTATCTGCAAAATAAGGCTTCATTTCACATGGGTAATATAGTAATAGATGGTCCGCCTTCTTTTTTGTGTCATGCTTGAAAACACAATGGACAGACACTACAAGTGAATAGAAGGATTTGTACTTAACCATCACCCTGTGTTGGAGCCAACACAGGAACCTTCCACTTAAAATGGCTTCGGAATTAACTGAGAACTTCATGACAGCTTAAGATAGTATGGAATCATAGAATCACAGAATCACCAAGGTTGGAAAAGACCTCTAAGATCATCCAATCTAACTGTCCACCTATCATCAATATTTCCCACCACATCCCTCAGTCTAACTTCTAAACATTACTCGAACACATGGAGTGCCTGATACCCTCTTCAGTACCTTTAATCTGTATGAACACAAATTGCATTTCATCGGTTACAATTTACACATTAATTGGAAATATATATTTGGAAAAAATCTGATTTACATGTCCTTACCAAATTAAAGATAAGGCTCACAGCTTTGGACTCCAGGTATCAGAATTATTTGTTCAACTATTACCTTGTTTTTACTGCATCCTGATCTCGCTGATTCTTGCTCTTGCAGTCATACCCTTCACACTGTATTTAATCACCCTCAATTTAACACTCCATTGATCTTTATGCAAAGTCAAAAGTATATTACTCTTGCAAAAGCCAGTATGGCCATACTAATTTACTGCACCTTTCTCTAAAATACATTTGATCAGATCTTCAACGTATTAGGACTGCTATAGCTTGGTAGAGTAATGCTAAGCATTGCATGAGCAACAGTCCTGTTCTCAGCTCACTTTTAGTATGATGTGAACAGGCTGTTTTTTCCCAAAGATAACATCTTGGAAAATTTCCTACAAAAGCAGTAAGAAAAAACTGTACTTTATCTCTTTTTCTTGTTTTTTTTGATGTCTCCATTGAATTCGGCAGATTGATAAATCTACCACTTGTATTCATATGTGCCATTTCTTATCTTTGAGGTCCTGCACTAAGCACAATAGAAAAGTATATGGCAACTCAAATATCTTTTAATTCCACACTAAGCATTACTGTGTTGTTAGTGCATGCAAATCATCATCCCATTTCTATCTCAGTAGAAGATAATCATCTCTTTGGCAAAAGAGGCCTTAAGTTCAAGGTAATCTTGCAGTCACCTCACTATATTTCTCTGGATGTCAGAAACTTATAGAGAATCACTGCTGGAGAATCACCATCCAGCACAGACATACGTTAAAATTTATTTGAATTTTAAGGAGACTGAGTAGAGGTGCAAAAAGGAACATCTCCTCACAACCATGCATCCTGAGAATGGGTCCTAGGAGCGTAACTCATATGAGTACAAGATTTTGAAATGTCTGCTGTAAATTTTAAAATGGATCAGTAGGACCCCTGGGGCATTTCACAAGATAGTTTGCATATTTTCTCTAGAAGCAACACATCAGAGCAAAATCCCTATCCTGACAGTGTAATGATTTAACAAGATTTAACCTTCACCTTTAAATATCTGAAACATATACACAGACATTTAATTGGCATAATAGCATGCTATATGTTTGTTATTGATTAACACAGTTACCAAAGGTCAACTAGTATTTTACGCGCTCTGAAAATACAGTGTGTTCCAATTAACCTGACAGACTTGTAATTATTTTGTTAAATGTCAATTAAATGCAAGAACCCTTCTTACACTGTCTGTTACAAAGAGTACAACTTTATTTTGCTGTTCATGTAATTTTCAGACAATTACTTGGCAATTATATTGACCTCTCATCTAAAACTGCAAAACACTTTGGTCAGTTGTGGTTTAGCTTAAAACCTATAAACAACAGTCTAATCAAAACTACTTCACATATGAGCCTTCATAGGAGAAAAATGACATTTTCATAGTGCAGAAGGATTTTTGGTAGTAGCCTGAACCACGTAGTTCAAAGACAACACTACTCATTCTCTCAAGCAGTTAGATAGCACCCCATGAGCTTGCTGCAAACATCTTGGATGCTCCTTTTACAGCACTGCCTTTGACGCACACTACCACTCCAAAGTTGGGTCAGTCATCAATACCAAACATGCTGAACTGCCCGAGCAGGAATCCTGAATCAGCCACAAGCTAGCATAGGGAAGGGCTGCTAGGCAAAGATGTCCTGTCATCTTTAGACCTTAAACAGTTCAAGTTTTTGCAAGTATTCTACAGACTTTCCTAACTCCTCCTTACCCTGATGTGCTTCTAACATTTTACCTGCAATGCAGCTTGGAAGGGGCATTGTACAGTCCTCTTTGTAAGCTCTACACTAATTGGAGAAACCCTTTGAGGCGAAACATTTTATCCAGGAATAATCACCATGAAAATATCAACCTATAGAAATCTATACTATAGCCATCCAAAGTGTTGGGACTGCAGAACGCAAACAGTCCTGGACTTTCAATAAGTTCGCATGAGATAAGGCTGGTTTCAATCATATTCCCACAGCTGTCCATCACTTCTTTGAACACAATGGCATTGTGATATCAGTTTGCACACTGTAGAAGTAGTTTTTATTGGTTACAACAATAAGATTTTCATTTTAAAACCTGGAGATACGGTGTGGATTCAGTGCTCGCCAACAGCTCCCTAACAGAAACCTAGATTTCAGAGGACAAGTGCCTCCATGCATTCTGGAAGCATGGCTTCCTCCAAAGCATCTGAAAATATGTCAGCAGAAATGCAAGTCCCATTTACCATCTGCATTTGAGAAGTCAATCCGGACAGCTGAGCTGCATCAGCATTGCTTTCTGCCCTCCTTCGGGGCCTTGGTGGAATGACAGACAGCCGTAGGTTAGGAAAAGACTAACCTAGCAGGGAAAGGAACTACCAAGCCAATGATACTCTCTATTGATTAGTTGCTAATTGTCAGCTTGTTGAGACTCTACTGTAAACTTAACCAGTTAAAGGTCAAGAACAATTTCCTTCCAAGTAGCATTAGCAGTAAAAACAGTAACAAAAATCAGGCAGTTTGCAGTATATTGCTTCATTATAACTCCCATGGGATCATAAACATCAATGGCAAAGGGAAGAGCAGGCATGCTAATTAGTGCTAGCTTTGCTTAGCATGCTAAGAGAATATTCTGTTACAACACTTGGTTCTATGTTCAATTTCTACTCCGAGAGGCTGTGCTCACCTGTGTCACTTGACAGTTAGCAGCCTCACAATTTACTCTGGAAACTACTGCCCTTCTGTTCTGAATTGCCACTGAGCTGGACTGGAATTCTGTTATTTTTTTTTTCTTGGATAAGATGATAAATCTGAGACTGACTTCTTATCTGAGGGAGGTGGGCTACTTTTCAGTGTTTTGATTCTTTTTTTAAGTATTTTTGTTTTATGCTTGCCTAGAGGCTTTTTAAATCTGCTCTGTCCCATATAATAAGTTATAAATGATAAAAAACCTTAATATTTTAAAAATCCTTTGAAGATTAGGAAGTCTATAGAAATCCTCAGATCTCCTCATTGACTCCTCTTTTCTTTGACATAGCAAGATGAAGCTTTTATTTCTTCTTCCTTTCAAAACTTCTCCTAAGAGCTGTATTTCTTTCTGCATCACACACACTCCTTCTCTGCCTTATTCCCTCCCCCAAGTCCCTATCCTTTGAATCCCATGCACTTTTCAGAGGAGCCCTTACACGCTGTCCTTTGAGGTAAGTCTCAGAAATCTGTTTGGGGAGGTACTTAGCATTTGTTTGCATATCTTCTTTTGAGACTGAACAAGGAAAAGATGCTGAACATCCCTCACAAGTAGGTCCTCAGAGACTCCTTCAGCAGGCACTAGTTACATGGGAACGCTCCTGGGTTAACTGATGCGCTGCTCTAGGTTTAGCCCTCATAGAAAATGGTTTCTCATCCTAAACTTACCAAGCTGTTGCCAAAACAAGGTAATTATAATCTGGTATATCGGGTTTCACACAGCCTCGAAGTGCATCATTTTTTTTAACTTACTTTCTGAGCAGAACCACAAACTTTTGATCTTATATTCTAGATTGCAGTTTTCATGGTTAAGGACACAAACATACTTACATTGAAGAAAGATAATTGGAGGTACAGCTAGAAAAATGGGAAGTCAAGACTTTCATGTAATTACCTGACCTAGAGGGCAAAATCTGGCAACATTATTCATGTTTTCCTTTTCCCATCTCTTCCTCCTGCCCCCTCCACTTCTCACCAAATAAATCATCTTCTCTGGGCACTGGCCTCTGGGGACATGTGCTTCTGCTGCCTTCAGGAAGATGAAGATCCAGTGTGTTGGTGTCTTCACAGTGAAGCATTCCATTGAACCATGCAGTAAATTTGGGGTGGGAGGCAGAGCTACTGAGTAGCTCTGCAAAATAAAACATGCCCTCAGATCCCCCAACCCCTCCTCCAACGTCCCTAAATCAAAACACCACACTGCATTTTCATTTCCTCTAGCCTATTAACAACCCCATAGCTCTGCTCATACTAGATAGAATAATAGATACGTTCTATTCTCTATGTAATGACTGACATCCTGTTTTCATGGAAATATGGATATTTAAATGTCTGCTCCCTTTCCATAATAAGGAAAAAGTCCAAAAACTTATTTATAAACACATCAAAAAGTGATAGCTCAAAAAACATTTCAGGTATTTCCAATAGATGTTGACATGAAAAGTGCTTATTCTTTCAAAGTTAACATTTTGGGCAACAGATCTGCTCATCATACCATCCTCGCAGT
The DNA here is from genome assembly GCF_002078875.1 of Numida meleagris. NCBI lineage: Eukaryota > Metazoa > Chordata > Aves > Galliformes > Numididae > Numida > Numida meleagris. The sequence continues at coordinate 9,115,561 of NC_034425.1, forward strand.
CTGCACATAATAACCTGATACCAATTGATTAAGTTACCGGAAAGAATTGCTATTACATTTTAGCAGGCAGGGTTAAGGGCGATGTGCATGTTATTTTCTGCACCAGGCTTGCATCTGAGTTAGCCAAGTGTTACATCCAGAAAGCTAAATTATTGCTTACTGCAATGGCTGATGGATCTATGTCATGTCTATGCACTTGTTCTTCATTCCTCCTAAATGTTCATTGTCATTTTTTTTCCTTTTGTATTTCCACTGTCAGAGGCTTCAATCTCAACATTATTTCAGCTAAAATCTATTGGCTAGGGTTTTGCTTTACTACTGGTAGACTGTTAAAGGATTAAGACTGCAAGAGTAATCCCCCGTTCTTTCACGCTTTGTGTTGGCTAGTTACAGGCAATAAAGCCAAAAAAAAAAAAAAAACATCAAAACACATATTTCCAGCCCTTGCTCTCAGATTCCAATCTAAAGCAAGATTTTAACAAGGGAACAGAACTGTAATAATAACTGTAATTGCCACTGCACATAGCAGTCTCTGCTTTCTATTTCTTCAGAGCTGAAATGGTGACACCATGTTTGGGAGTTGGAGCACAAGTCAAGCAAATGCATGAAGATAGGGTAAAAATGGCACTGGTTGGCTGGCTCCCAAGGTTCAACAAAGGCCAAAATACACTTTTGTATCAGCCGTAATGGTTTAAACAGTGGCAAGGTACTGGACTGTGAAAAGCAATGGAAGGTCTTGCTCTCTGAAAATAATTGACTTATTTCTCTGTTATGACTCTATCCAGTACCAGAAATTTGCAGAAATAGTATTGGAATTGACTTGAAGTATGCTGGTAAGCAAGTACACACATGTGAGATTACATTACTTGATTTGCTCGCCAGCTGATTTTGTTTTAGGGGCTCCATTATCTGCCTGAAAGTACTTGCAGTTTGTATGGAGGCTAACTGACCTTGCACTGCAGTTATTGAACACTGTGTAGCATGCTGGTTTTGTTTACTTGGACTTAAATATATATGTAAGTATTTGAGCCTGCATACTGTATCACATATTACATATTATTTTTTAAAGCTCCCTTGTTTCTACTAACCACCATTCCCATTCAAGAACAGAAAACAAACCCCAGCTGTCTACCCCTGTATACTATTATTCAGTGGTGCCACCTTACTTGTCAAAACTATTCCTTCAAACTGTTTATTTCCACTCCACTAAGAAATAAACTACATATACAGGCAAAGCCTCAGAGACTTGTTTTGTTCCAGCTGCAGTGGCACTGACACTGAGGAGATCTGGTGCCTCTGATGCCAGTGGGAATTCACACAGACAGCGAGGTGACCTTACAGCGTGTTACCCTTCTGCCTGTTGTCTTAATCAGGTTGTGCCTGGCTGTGTAACTGCTGAAACCTTTGGCTGTACTCTCATTCACTATATCCAAAAACCTGCCAAGTACTTAATCATTTGGGTGAGCCTGAGCTAGCAGGATGTCTCCGACATTTCAAACGAAATCGGTTTTCTATGCTTAAGTGCAAGTTCCCCCTTAGCGCCTGTGTGGGATGGAGATGCTCTCATGAGCCTGGTCTTCATTTAAAACTCCCAAAAGGGATGGATTTTTCATTGATATTGATGGGGCTCACACGGAGCAGGAACCACATGATGGAGATGCTTTCATTAAGCGAAGCTGGATAGCATTTAATTGTTAAGAGACCAATACAGAAAAGTAGAGACACTTTACCTGAAGGACAGCGTGTTTACCAGTGCTGGTAACTAAAGTATAATCCCTCACTAATCAAGATTTTACAACTGCTTTGTCAAAAAACTGTTTCCTTGTGGAAATTTGAATGTTAGAATTCTGGGAGGTCCAATCAGAAACCATGCACAGAATGAACAGGGAATCAACTAAGAAGCTTAAGAAAAAACAAGCAAGCAAGCAAACTTCCTCAAAACTGAAATATTTACAACAGGAAAGAGAAACACACCTTACTGGCTCAAGCCTCCTTTCCAAGGTCAGTGGGGAGGAAAAACAAAACACAGAAAACTTGCTGTAAGATAGCGTGAAACTTTCCACTTATTTCACAATCTTACCCACTGGAGCAACTGGACTTCTACAAGTAATGCCGGACTCACAGATGTGTTGTTGTTCCTTTTGCTGCCTAAGTCTGCACTATCATCTGCCTGCAGACTACATACGTTATTAGCAGACACCACCTGCCAGAGGGCCACTGGAGACTCACCTTCCAAGCATCTTCCTTCTACTTCCCTCATAAAAGTTGCTCTTCATAATTAAAAGTTGGTGTTTGATACCATCTTGAGACCATTGCAGCACCTACCATAGTGCTGAGACCCTTCCTATCTAATACAAAGCCCTCCACCTAAAATATATATGACTTTTAAATAGGGAGTGGAGAAAGAAGAAAATGAAAACTGATTTTGAAACAGAACCCCGCAGCCAACAGAAGCTGCTTTTCACCAGCTCCACTGCTGAAGACCAGCTTTATAGCTCTGAACAAACCATTTAAGTCTGATGTCTTCATCTGTAAGATGTGTTTATATTCATGAGATGTGGTCAGCAATAAAACTCTTGGTACATATCCCAAAACGCAGCATCCTTGGACAATGCCTATTCCAATCACTGTGCTAAAACATCTGGTGAAGGCTCTACCCAGCTGTGTCCTGTTGCAACCCTTTTGCTACCCTCAGTCATTTGCCATCACAGCAGGCTGTCTTTGTAGCATCCACTGGCTGCTGACACAATCAAGGAATTCCTCGTGAATTTTCACCCTGTAGATGCACAGCTCTCACTAGCTCTGCATATGATTTGGCATCAGGGTTATGCCTTCTATGTAGGCTACAGTAAAGCTGATGGCTACATTCTTAAAATGAGATCACTCAAATCCTTGCATCACACTGCTCTGATGGAATATTTATTAAGCAGATGGGAACAACAGTTTTGGACTTCTAATCACTGGAAGTCATCAGATTTATTGTAACTTAATTTAACTCTTTGCCATGATTTCTAAATTGGGTACTTTTTTTTTTTTTTAAAAAAAAGGTATCCCATTATAAGCTATTCACTAGTAAATATTTTTAAATTGCTTTCATTTTAAACCTTGCACTTATTGGCCTGTATTAATTAATCCTTTTTTCCCTGATGCACATCTGCTTTAATGCCCTTAATGAGAAGTAGTAAATAACATCATTAATTTTCTCCTTATTCACATTTATTAGCTTTAGTTACCTTGCAGCAGTCAAGTGTATGACAAGGAAGTGTTATCTTTATCACAAACAACCAAGCATATTAGGCTCAAAACTCAGATAACACAGTTTGGAAGATGAGAAACTGAATTAAGCAGTTGATGAGTCCCAAATTAAGCAAAGAGGTTTTGCTTTGATTCAAGTGGAAAGTTTTCTTTCCTACAGCTTTCCTCTCTCTTAAATGTATCCTATTTTGAAGGTTTCTGAGATACTCAGCAAAAAATAAGAATTTGAACTTCAAAGTTCAGAGAAAAAAACGATGTTAAAGTTATTGATCACCCTGAACTAGAACTTTGCTTAATCACAATCTTGGGAGCATTTGAATCCAAACCCAATCAATGGCCTGCACAAAATTTAATATGAATCATTACATTACTGTTTCATAATGTGGTTTTCCAGAAGGATGCATTCAAAATAAATAATACAGGTAACAGAAATAGATGTTCAAACTCAATACCAAACCAGTACTACATAAGGGAATGAATCAGCACGTTAGAAACTATCAGCAATAGCTTATCTTCTTTCTTCCTTTCTCTAGTGCACAATGTATGGCATTTAAACCATTTTCTTAGACAGCTATTCTCAGACATTCCCAGTGACTTTCTGAATTCCTCAGTCCAGCTACAGATCTATAAACTACATTTGCCTCACGTCTAAATGCCTTCCTTGTTGATGACTGGAACCTTGAAGCAAAATCAGTAAGATCTCACCTAAATAAGCGAGAGAACTTCTCCTGTAAATCTTTCTAACTAGCTGATGGTAGAGTGCACCATTACACCTTGGTACACGTACATTTCTGTAGGCATACAATAGGTTTCTCTGAGGGAAAGAAATAGTTGTGTAATTCTTAAGGACTGACGGATCAACTACTGCATAGAAAAACAATGTCAGTTTACAAAATAACCATGCTTTACTGCTATAAGATGTATTTGTTCCTCAAATTCTTTCTTGACAATTACACGTATAATAATTTTTGATGGTGATGGCATTTTTTTTTGGTGAATAAACATTTTCCTGATCCTAATGCACGTTATTATATTTTGTCAGTAAAGGACATCCAGAAAATCAAGCCCACAGTCCATGGGCACTCAATGCCATTTTCTCTTATGCAAGCAACATAAATTATTTAACCTCTAATAACATTAAGATTTCATGATGCTTGTGTAAGACAAAAAAGCAAAGACTTTCAGATACTAAATGCTTTATTACAATCTCTAATCTTGTAAGGATGACTGATTTATTTAATGTGTAAATCTAGAGTGTATGGAAATACAGAGGCAATGTATTAGGGCTATATTCTGTCATGTGCTGAGCAGTGGTCTCAGTCATGTTGAAGCCTTATATTTAAGACACATGAATGGTTGCACTGATTTTAATGGGACTTTTAACATGCTTTTAAATGCCTTGACAAATCAGGTTCTCAATTTTCCCCACCTGGTAAAAACAAGCTAAATAGCAGGTTTATTAATACTTAATATCTGCCTCCTAGATACGAATCACAATGAAAAGTGTGGATTACAGAAAAGCTATTAAGAAACAAACCTAAATCTCCGAGCTTCAGTCAGAAGATAAAGAGCAGGGCTGCAATGGGTGATGCTCCCCATCACACAGCTGCTCCCATCAGGCAGTAACTACTCTCTCCAGCCATTCCCACTCATGACTCAAAGAGACAAGGCCACTAGTCACAGGGTGCCATTAACTCAGAAAGCAAGGTGAAGTGCCTTAGTTAGCACATGCATTATCCAAACAGCAAAGAAGGATTTTCTGGAGAACGTAGTACACACATGGCTCTAAAGGATACTCGTCAGTAATTTCTAAACGTCAGCAATGATAAAATTCACATCACACTGAGCTCTCATGTAGGAAATAGTCGAAATTCCCCACTTGAAATGTCGCTAGCTGAGTATTTTCCCCCTCAATTCTGAGAATATCTGAGATTTTAAAAAGAAAGAATTCACCCTTTGCAAGGTCTCAAAGCCTCTATACAGGTTGAATGTCTGCACGTCTCTTGGACTGCCAAAGTATTCTGTTTTGATGGTACTGAACTATTTCCATTCGGTGCTAGATTTGGCTTTCCTGCATTACAGAATGTTAACAGAGAATAAGAATCCTTTCAAGAAATTATCACACAGCTGAGATCCGGCTAAAAATTCACAAAAATTCTCCAGTTTCATAGTTTGTGTACTCAGTTAAAGGACGGTTTCACTGCTTTGTGCAACACCTAAGAGACAATCCTACTACTCCAAGTTGCACGCTTCTGGATAATGAGCATCATCTGGCATTCATCGTACAGACGCTGCCCCATGTTTGTAATGAGCTGACAAAGTGGGATCATGGCCTTAGCCAGATCTTAATGGTTCTCCTGACTGTAAGTCACACCCACTTGATTCATACGATGAAGTGAAAACAGGTGAAGTTTTTAAATCTAGACACGTTCCATTCATTTGGGGCTTTCCCAAGAAATTCCAGGGCCTGAGGAAATGATCTGTCCCGGGAGCCCAAGCCTCCTCTTTTAGGGCCAGTGTCCTGGTGAACCAAAGTGCACTGCTAGAGCTATGACCATCAACACACAGTGGATACCACTACTTTAACAACCACAAATGGAATACAGAAACAACTCTCCTGGTCTGCGGAACACTGCAAACAGCAGAACCCAGGATGATGCCCCAGCAACTGCTGCAGATCCGCCAGAGGATACAGCGAGACTGAAAAATGAACGTGGCATGCATAAGGCAACATTCAAAATGCTAACCTTCTGTGTACTAATAATTCTCCCAGTTCTGCCAAAGACATTATGCCATTTCTGTCATCTCCTGTGACAGAAACTATTACTTAAGTGAGGTATTTTTGGAACACCAGCTTTAAAGAAAGTAACATTCCTGTCTCAGGGAGATGACACAGATCTTAGAAAAGAACAGCAGCACAAACATTACACGAGTTGTAAAAAGAGATCAGGTTAACTTTCTATGGATACATTACATTTTGACATCCTAAAAATAAGAAGGAGAACAATCATCTTTTAAAATGACTCCATTATAACATACAGAGTTTTTATATCTTCAGTTACTCTTTTCTGTTTTAGAAAGGAACAAAACTAATTCACCTTTCGAATAACTGCAGACTTCCTGCAAAAATCATAGCACTTTGTGGGGCGGCTAGAACCAAAAATGGATCTCTCTTCTCAACAGGATTCAGTTTCAATTCTCAAATTTGGGACCATATCTGCAGCTTTCAAGCCTGGGAATCCTGAGTGGAATTCCATATTTGCTAAATGATTTTACTGCCATTAAAACCAGTCAAAGATAGATAGTTATATTTTAAGAAATATGGATAGTAATATGTTAAAATCAGATAGGTCTGCAAGCTCTCAGAAGTATGGAGCAGGAACCATGTGAGCTACAGTCAGTGACAGCGAGCACAGCCAAAAAATGAAATCAGTGATCAGGTCTGGACAGGGAATTAGCTCTGCAGGAGGCACGTCTGAAGTTTCCCACGAGTTTAATTAGAAATAAAGGAGAAATCTCCTCACGTGGATGCATACAAGCTTAATAGCAATAGGCAATCCTGACAGGTAAGCTTTGAAAATTCCCATAGATACAACTGTTTGCCAGACTAATTACAAACTCTATTAAATAAAATATATACACATATAAAAATATTTAAGAGAACAGTGTATAACAGCCAAGTATTTTTATATTTTTGGCAATTCAACAAAAGTTTATGAGATGAATTAGAAATTAATGCACCTTAGAAGTGAATTTTCAACGATAAAATAACTACAGAAGTTGTCATGCAATGAGAAATGTGCCACAATTTCACTTTATGATACTGATTTTATAACTGCCATTTAATGGGCTCCACAAGAATTCCATTTTTGTTCGTTGTTTTGTTGGTTTTTTTTTAGCAAAGCTTTTATACAGAATTCCACCATCATTCCCTGAATTTGAGCTGCAAATTAAATTCTCGTTTGAAGTAGGCAGTACAATATGATGAGATTGGCCATCAGCTATTTAACATGAAGGACAACTGTGGCTTCACTAGAGAAAAAAATAATTAAAGAAAAGCACACACTGCACAACTTTTAACAGCTTCTCTCGATATGTATTTGTATGTGTATCTACAACTCTTACCGCTGTAACATTTGAAGGAGTGATTAATAGCAGACTGAACTTCCCCTGCTGCGCAATGTAACAATGAGCATTCAGCAATGCTTTCCCTCATTCTTTTACTGATAAAAATATAAGGACCTGCAAAGATAAACGACTTCAGCAAGTTATTCAGCAAGTCTGCAGTTGAACAAGAAATGGATGCCAGATTGCCATAAACCTTTACACTGTTCTAATTAGATTTTTATACACATTATAGGTAATGTCATTTTTAATCGTCTCTTCACACTGCTGAAACCCCTTCTGCAAAGGCCCCAGACCACCTAACAGGACAGCCTCAGTCACCAGAAAGCCTCATTCTCAGCACTGGTAATACTGTATACTCATTGTTCCAGTTGCAACCTTATTTCACTGACTCACAATTTGATGAAAACTCTCAAATGCTGCAAAAGCATTGGGAGAAATAAAGCTTTTCAGGCTCTCATGACTCCTTGAAACTTCTGCTTTGGGATCTACTTTACCAACCACAATATAAACTACTTTGTCACAGAGATTTTAAAATGAAGAGGTTCTAAAATAAAACTGGCATTTTTGTGACAGCTTGAAGGACAAAAGGAAGTAATGAGTAAAAGGAGGAAGAAGGGGATACACAAAAATTCTGAAAGCACAGAATGAGAACACGAGTCAGCAACATGCCCTTATGGCAAAAGATGACTACGAGCATCCACATGTATGCTAGGAAGAGCACTGCCAGCGTAACGAGGGAGATTGTTGTCTGTGCACTGAGAGCACACCCAGAGTGCCGTGCCCCCAGCTGCAGGCAGACTGGAATCCAGCAAAAGGCCGTGGCTGTGGTTGAGGACTTGGAGCATCTGATATCTGAGGAGATACAAACTCTATACTAAAACTCTATATAAAATTCTGCTTAAACATCAGCAGTAACTAACTGACTTTTACAGTGAAGGTAGTCAAACACCGGCACAAGTTGCTCACTGAGGTACTGCAGTCTCCATTCTCGGAGATATTCAAAAGCAGTTTCAGCAACCTGCTCCGAGCAAGGGGCTGGACTATTCCATCTCCAGAGGTTCCTTCCAACCTCAGCAGTTCCATAAAGAGCTAAAATTCTTAGGAAAATTCTAATGTCTTCACATTATGAAGGATGTCAAGGATGGAAATAAGATACTGTTCAATTCAGATGGGGCCCTTAATCCCAAACAGTCCTGAGGGCTTTACAAACACCACAAAATACAAAACATTTCATGAGCTACTGAAACGCAGCCAGTTCTGAGGTGAAATGTAAAACTGTTCACTAGTTCTCAGCAAACAAACACAACCAAAAACAATAAGAGACAAAGAATGCCATATGCAACTGAAGCTACGAGGGAAATTATGTAGGAAGAATGCAATTATCCATGCTGGCTTCTAGCTTGAGCTAGAAGTAATCAGAAAGTCAATGAAAGCCCAGAACAAACTGATCTCATTACTCTTGCATTACTTGGATCTACCTCTAAATGGAAAACTCCTTGAGTCTATCAGACACAATCGTGTGCATATGTAGGTGTGGTTAAAAGCACATCTACACACTTAGCACTTCTACATGAGTTAACAATACAGGAAGCTGATGACACCTCTGTGCAGAGTGCCAGCCTGCAGCTTACTTCTTATCAAGACCCACCGAGACTTAATTTTTTCTCTTGTGAGGCCAATGGGATTTTCAATTCAGTAGAACCAGGACTTCTGAAATTTGGTAGTAGAATAGGCGGAATTAAATGCAAAATAAAGGTAAGCCAACTTACAAGCATTACAGACAGCTTTCTACCTAACAACAGAAATTTGCATGCAATGCAATGACCACAAACAAAACTAGTACAAAACCTGATCCTACAAACGTACCGTTAGGGGTTGGAGGGGACTTCTGGAGACCACGAAGCCCAAGCCCTGCTAAAGCAGGTTCCCTACAGCAGGTGTCAAGAAAACACACATGAAGTATCCAATGAATCTTTTTCTTCAAATTCCTTTTTTCTTTTCCCCTCTCTCTGATATGACAAATCACATAATGTAACATAAAAAACATTCATTACAGAAGACCACAACTTTTCAAAGCCAAGAGCGCTTGCAGATAGGACTGATCTTTTACCCATTATCAGGCTTCTAGCAATGAATAGCATATTATTTCAGCAGTGAAGCCTTGTATCTGACAAACAGCTAGCACTGCGCTACAAGGAGAGATAGTAAATGGAAAATAGACAGGAAGGAGTAAGAAAAGGTGAGAAACAATATAAATAGTTATTTGTTTCTTAAGAAAGTATCTTAATGCATTAGTTCTCAAATAGCACTAGTGATGCAGAAAAGTTTTTCAACTAGAAGGATTTTTTTTTATTACTTCTTTCACTTCGTATTAGTGAAGAATCCTTCAATAAACCCAATAACGAATTTCTGTTAGCAAGAGCAGAAAGGTGCACACATCTTTTCTCCCACAGTGAAAGCCTCATCAAATTGCAGCGCTTTAGGGATTCTGCACATGAATGTCAAACTAAGCACAGCTTGCTAGCACCTGCAAAGAATCTTCCCCTTGTTGTAAGTGACCAAAAGCGAAGACCAAAATGTGGTCCAGCTTCTGGCCTCCTGCACACACAGCCACGTGCCCACCTCTGCACGAAGCCCCAGAGCTTGCTGCTGAGGAGGAGTTCAAGTCTGACATTCTTGTGGTAATTGCCATAGCTCCTTTGCTACAGAGGTGCCTTTTATTAATGAGACATCCATATATGTTAAGTGAGAACTACATGCTCTTCTTAAACACCTACATGAACAAGAATTTGCTACTCGGATAAACTACGCCAATGATTAATTACTCTCACTGTTTTAAAAAGCTGGGCTTTTGTTTCCAACTTGAATGCTTGCAAGTCTGGTTTTCAGGTACTGGATCATGTTATGCAGTTGCCAGCTAAATTAAAGAATCTTTGAGTGGAATAAACATCATTAGCCAGCACTTCCAGTAGCCTAGGGGTATGTGTACAGTCTTCAGTGCACTATGTGTAGGTACACCTGCACAGAATTCAAATGAATCAGTTTAGGAAAAAACAGCAACCGTGACCAAGAGCTGAGCAGGGCTGATGGAACTCTGCAGGAATTCAGGACGTGGATCTGAGCACCGTCCCTGAGGGGCAAACATCTCCCCTTTCAGTGCAGACTTAACCCAAAAGGGCTAGCCACTCACATCTCAGGTCCCCTGAGAGCCCACAAAACACAGAAAGTCATCCTATGAGCAATTCATCAACAGTAGCTACCTCTGCCTAACCGCTTGGTAACACGACATTTCAGTGTATTAAATAAAATCAGATTTTAAAAGATTCAGATGTTAAATCAGATCCAATAAACTAGACATGAATCAATAGTTAGATGACAAAGTCCACTCACCAGATCTACCCTCTGGGAACGCAGTGAGTCGCTTCCACTGGAATCTGACTTCACCCTGGAGATGTCTCAGCAGCCACCCTATCTGACAATGCTACACTGCACTACGAGCGCTGCTGGACCCAAGTCCAGATGCACCTGGTTTAATTCCCAAATGCAGAAATCACATGAGTAAATACCACACTTCGCATATGCCAGAGCATAAGGTTTGTGAGGAAATACTTATGTTTGAACACAAAAGTACATCAGATTTCTTACTCCTACGTCAGGCCACTAAATTGGCATTACTGGCCCCTTTCTGTCCAACTTCTGACTTCTTCCACATGATGAACTTGTTCTTTGGTGAAACACTGGCAGCTTCACACAGCAGCCCTACTCCCAGCCCCAGCATCAAGCTTCTGATGCTGCTTGACCAGGGTAACATAGTGCTCGTTCTCTTCTAGAACATCCCCCCGAGGCTCCAAGCTGCAGCTCAGGGGGCTTTGGACCCACCCCAGGCTGCTCTGCGGTCATGTTTTGTACATCATTTCCAAGGGATCACTTAATTTCTGTATTATGGATTTGATTCGGGCTTTGCTTAATCATGAGACCTCTCATCACACCTTACGTCGTTTCCACTTGTGACTTTATAATCTTTACAAATACATAACAAATAGCACCATCAGTTTCTGCTGCATCCAAATAAAAACATCACTCTAAAATACATTATCATTAATGTAGCGTATTACCCACCTCGTGTCCCAAGTCTATTTTTAAAAATGATTTATGGACAAAAATTGACACACGTAATTAGTCTAATTTGAGTATTCCGTGGAAAATGTTATTATAAAACTCTGCTCTAAATTAAACAAAATTAAATGCTGATAAAAATTTACTATCCTGCATTCCCCAGATGAGTCCATGGTTTAACAGGAGCTATCATGTAGAAACCATTAGCTTAAATCTGAGTGAATCTCATTCTTGCACTATTAATTTTTGTCCTTTAGTTTTATACTTCAGGTTTTTGCAGATTATGCTTAATTAAATTTTCATAATGCTATTTAAATTAGCTGTTCTATATGTGATAGGAATACATTGACAGATGTGTTTCTAATTTGACCTACAGGACTTCATTTCAGAAAGTTGTACCTAGTCTGGTATCTCTGCATCCTTTCTGCCTGCTTTCCTTTAAGCCCAGCTTATTCCTCTCTTGCTTTTGGTGTTCTATAAAGGCTGGCTGCTACACACCTCCAGCTCTGATCTTGGCAGCAGATATTCATTTGGACTCTTTCGTGACATTAGAAGAAATTTAATCTAAAGAAGCTTAGACAAAAACACATCTTAAAAAGTCACTACATGAAAAACATATCTAGTTTTGCCACAAAAGCACCTATACTGACCAGACAATACTCCCCTAAGGATGGCGGTTCATTTTACCTTTCTACATAGCAGCACCAGCTTTGGTGCACTCACAGAGTACAGCTTTGGTTATGAACCACATGGAGAAGAAGAACGCACTTCAAAGTACATGCAAGTACATCAAGTTTGCAGAGCTCACCCCTGACCAAGATTTTCCACCTACCATTTACCTTTTCAACTAGAAGAATGTTTTCAACATGAGAAAAACACAAAACCAGGTCCAACTCTGGGTGACCAAATCCCTGCTGTTAATGACACCGCTGTGTAACGCCAAAGCAATTTGGACAACAGTAAATAGAGCCTGAATTTGCTTAGACAGAAGCTCTGCAGAAGCTGACTTTGACAGTGTATCCACACTTTCCTGTGCAATGAGTCACTCAGTTGGATACTGCAGCCTTTCACCAGCTGGGCCAACAAAAGGTAGTGCTGTGCAGCACATTTCTTACCTGAAGTCTCATTGGAAAAGACAGAAGGAAAGCCTTTTAGCCTGGATCCTTGCAAAAGCATCTGGATGCAATCTCAGGTCAGTAAAATGCTCAGGCACCTTCCCATTACGTGCAGGAAGTTTTCCACTCACAATCAGGCTTTTTTTGAGGAAATCCTAAAATATAACAGGAAAAAGTTCTCATAAATCATGAATCCTTTTATCAATCAGATTTTCTAGCCTAAAAATGGAAAAAGTACTGAGGGGTCAGGAGGATATTCTTGGAGGATATAACTTGCTGAGTTAGTAGTGTTTTGGTCACTGCATTCCCCATGGTACTGAAAGGTCAACTGCCCACAAGTGCAATGGTATTTCCAATATCGTAATGCATAAGTGCAGGTGTATCTTGCTTTGCAATCAAAGCAAATGAGTTTAGAGAATATTTAGAATATTCAATCGGACTTTCCTGATCTCTTATAAAAATACATTGTGAATGGGACTGCTACGTATTCTGATCAGAAACATTGCTATCACATCATCAAAAAACATATACGGTACACATCTACTAGGCAAATTCATTTAGTAATTATACTATACAAAAAAAAAACCAAGAAGATTTGTAGAAAGCACCAGCAGAAAATCACTGTTACTGTCTACAAAATATTCTGCAAAACTCTGTTCTCAATTGCATCGCTGTAAATTTGTCATAGGTCCATTCACTGCCACAGTCTCATGATTCTGTCAGCTCCAAGTCCGAGCCCAGCAGAGCCACTGCAAAGCCAAAGTTATTTGCAGTTTCACATAGTGATGAAACATAGCTGTGTTCAGTCTATCGATCATCATTCTTTTGAGATGCGGAAGGCAAACTGAATCACGGCCTCTGTCCTAGGCATTACCACTCTGTTTCGGTGATCTATGCCATCTTATTCCCCCAAGAACTTTGTAAGTAGTCACAGAGAAGCAAAAATGCAAAAGTATTCTTTTCCTCTCAAGACCACCGAAAGCTTCTAAATGGTTCAAACGATCTAATTTGTAAAATGAATTATCCTACACAGCAAATACCTGATATGAAATTTCTGGCTATGAAAAATCCTACAGACTTTCTCCAGCCTCAGATATTTTGGATTAAACACCTGAAGCAGTCTGTGCTTATCTTAAGGTTTGAACTTCTTCAAGTTTACTCAGCATAATAACCAGAGGTGAATTTAGGCTATCAGAGCCTCGAAAGATCTCAAGTGCTCAAAGCAGGCTGACACACCAGAGAAAAAAAAAGAGTATCTATCTACAGTGTTCAAATGAAACCTAAGAGAAAAACAGCGTAGAGCGTAATTGATGTTCTCTGAATCCAGATGGGAAGAGAAAATGGCATCTACTTATGGACATTCTCAGGGTATTTTAACAAGAAAAACAGCATTTAAAATGTGTATGCAATGCTAGAGGGATGAAATCTTGAGTCTGAGAGATCATTAAGTTCTTACTTGGACTTAGATTGTTCAAAAAGTAGGGGAATTTTTGTATTCAAGAGGTAAGGAGAAAGAATTCATGATACAAAAATGTCCATAGAGCACAGGCTATAGAGCTACCAAAGCAAAAACACCACCCACACCACCACCACCCTGCAATTTTTATGTAGAAGGTAAAATTTCATTTATAGATTTATATTGTGTTACACTTATGATTCCAAACTGTTCAAGAGCAAATGTGCAATATACACAGTGATTTCAAAATGTTCAGATTAATGGATGTTGAAGCAGATGAGTTTCTTAGTACAAGAGAGAAAATGTGCAGGCAGTAGATCTGTGAAAATAATGATCAAAAAAGAAAAACAGCAAAAAAGTCCCAAAGCACGCACTACTGAGATGCAAGCAGAGCTGACTTTGCAAAAGAGTCTTTCAAGAGCTCCTGAGGACTCTGGCAGCGTGCTTGAGAAAGCAGAGAGGGAGAACGTGGTTCTGCACTGAAAAGGCACAGAAAATACCTGCTCCTGCACAGGGCAGTGGGCTGGGCTGGACGCCCAAGGTCAGAACAGCACCTGAGACCCAGAAAGCCCTCTGCATCTTTCAGGAGGGCTATGACATTTGATTATGCGACAGTGTAGGATTTATGGTTTGTAGGATATAATAATGGAAACTGTCTGGGCAGTCATCTCATAAACTGGGACAACCCACTGCAATGGACCAGTCGACCAGCTTGCATTTTTTTGGTTACTGCTCATGAAAAAAAGCCCAACCTGAGAGGAAAGGTGACACAGGCCCATGTTGGTCACAGGGCAGTCTGTAAAGGATGTAACCCATTAAAAATTGAGATATGAAACAAGATATTAAAAAAATAAAATAGGCAGGGGGTGGGGGAACAGCTCATGTGCACCTGGAAGTAAAAAAATACAACGTAAAGCTTCTAATTCAAAAGATAAATGGCAGAAGGGCCTGCCACGCTGCTCGCTGATCATTTCCAACCAGCACAAAGACAAAGCTCACCTTTCCCCATCCCCTGCTGCATTTTTCATCCATCCCCACTTCCTCCAGGAGAGCCATGCAGCACTCTCCACGCTGCAAGAGGTGCAGAGAACAAGGCAGCCCACGTTCCTGTGCAAGCAGTTACGTCCCTCTGCTCACTGTGCCACCAGGGGAACTCCACACCCAGTCCTTCGTGCTTCTGCTTTAAGGAGCAAACACTCCACCTCCAAAACCATCCTTATCAAACAGCAGGGACTGGCTTTGCTTATTTAATTACCAGAGCTTCTGACAAAGGAATATTTCTTCCCTCTCAAAAGAGTTTGCTTTTATGTTTGGAGAAAGAAAATAAAAACAAATCACAAGCACATACTAATACCTAAAGGTAATTGCTTCACACAGAGCAGGGTGAATAGGCAACACTCAGTCCTTCCATTGAAGCTGCAAGCACCAGCAAATGGAAATGTCTGCTCAAAGCAAGGAGATTAAAAACATTTGTACAGAATCCCACAAGAGATTATAGCACTTCTACAGACTCTCTCAAAGGGGAAAAAAAAAATAAAAAAAAAAAGAAGCCAACCCATCATCGTAGTTTTCTCTAAAGCCCCAAACAAAATGTTAGCTAGAAATTGTTTATTGTAAGCTTGGAAAATACACTTTGGCACATGACAGCTCCTTAGTTCAGGGACATCCCCCCAGATTCTGGTCGTACCTGGCAGCAGAAACACCTGAGGGCCTCCAGGAAAGATGTGATCTCCAGGGATGATGCATAAACTCAGAAACAGTAAATCAGCTTTACTTAAGAGCTGTCTGATCCTCCATCAATATTTAGATACACAATCTTACCATAAGCCATCTCTTCCTTATGACTTCCATGGCGTTTTAACCATGTAAGTTTTTTATACGTGTAGGTATCTGAACAAATATACATGTGCATGGGTGTAGCTTTATCTATGCACGTTTATGTATGGATGAATATATACGTACAATGCCCATATGTAAAGGTGCAAAGCTAAAACCCCTGACAGCCATAATGAAGAGGGGAGCATCCTGGCAAGATCGTGAAGTAAATCACGTGCCAAATGATGAAAGCAATCCTACAGAACTGCCCTTTATTTATCTGAACAAAGGCAACTGCGAGATGTTCTCACAAGCCCCAAAAGATGACGTCTCATGGCTTCCAGGACCTTCTGGGAAGACACTGGAATTGCATTCCTCTTTTGTGTCTAAGCCACAGAATGACTGAAAGTCCTGGGATTAATGATGAGATGCTCAAACACAAGAAAAAAGAAAAAGATGTTCAATAATACAAATATTTCCTGTTTCCCTGGCACTGCAATGAAAACATACTCCACCCAACTAGAAAATATACTTACAATGTACCTCCATAAATGTATCATAATATTTTTATAACATTTACAAAACTTAAAAAACAGAAGAAAACACATGAAAATTATTTTCCTTGTGTTGAAATGCATCAACAGTTTTGCTGGGGGTATGGAGAAGGAAGACAAAAAACATACAGCATGCAGACTTAAAAGTTACTGCTTTAAAAGAGTAAGAAGTAAACCAAATACAAATGAAGTGTCATTCGTGGCAGAGCTAGAGTTGGTGTCCTTCAATAATTTTAGAATTTCTAGAAGAATCTGTCAGTAAGATGACGGATATTGCTCACAATCATGATTATTTAGATAACATCCCAGCCATGATAGGCGTTTTGGAGACCAATATGATTTATTACTTTGTCTGCACAGTACTGTCAGACCCAGGCTGCAGCAAGTCAGAGTTGCATGGAGAGCGGTTATTGAACAGCCTGCAATAAAGACAATGTTAGAAACAGATTTTCCTGTCCTTTGTATAACTTTATGAAAGCTCTCTTTTAATATCTAAGGTGAACATTCCTCCGTCCAGATAAATACCAAGAATTAATCTGCATTTCAAGAAAAGTTAATCCTTTCAAGAGAATTTCCCAGATTATAGCAAAGGAAAGCCTAGTTTGGAATGTCAGCCTGGTTTTGTTCTTCATCTCCACACCACAGCCTGTACTGCCCAGTTCCAACAAGAATGCACTAATTCCCACCACGATTTCTCTTCTGAAATAACGATTCTCATTTTTCAGTTCCCTCCAGATTACATCTGGAGAAGTCAAAATCTCAGGACTGTCATACCTGTCAAGTTGGTGATGCTCTGAGACCACAGGTGAACTGCTGCTGTTAAACAGAATGGATGTTCTCTCGGTTTGCTTGTGACCGAGGACTGCTTGCAATATTGAACAAAGCAGAGCAACATCCTGCGCCGTTTCATTTATCGCCCCTAACTAAGCACACTGGTCTTACCATTTAAATACTGTGTAAGTTTAGCAAGCAGTACCCATGAGGAGATTTCTGCATAGATATATGACAATAGGAGAGACTCTTGTCATGCTGTGAAGCACAGCAATGATTATCTTGCCCCCTCAAACAGCAGAGGAAAAAGTTCTTCATCCACCAAGTGTGCTGCTAAGTGCTTTTGACGTTGCAGAGATGACAATTACTTTAATACTTGTCAGCAGATGCTGCCTGCCTCCGCTGATAGAGAAACGCCTTCCAAATCAAACATTACAGAAAGGATCCTGTCAGTCAAAGATCAGAAGCAGGTCACAATGGTCTGAGACCAGACACAGACACACCCACAGACCTTCAAGATCTCTGTAGGGACTTCTGGTTTCTAAATGGAACAGTCCCAGGTACTCACAGAGAGGGAAGTGCTCAACCATTTTCAACTTCCTGCCTAGAGGAAAGGAAATGTAATTGATGGAAACAACAAGGGGAGATTACTTCAACTGCAGCTTGTCAGAAGCTTCAGGGGGAAAAAAAAGAAAAAAAAAATCGGAACTTACTGTCAAAAGCAGACCTTTGGTTCGCTAGAGCAGATGAGGATCAAAGTATGGGGAAATGACAGCAGGAGAAGTTCCTCATCTTAGAAAATGAAACAGTTTGTTTTCAAGAGAAGCTTGTGATAATATGATTGTTTCTAGTGAAAATATTCTAATCAACTTAATTAAGAGCCAATTTTCAAAATGCCCCTTACTCAAATCATCGTTCTTTGCCCTCAGTAAAGGGATTTAGGTCCACACAGCGCAGGGGGTGCTGGTTACTGATGCTGCTGGGGAATTTGAAAGAAGTAGAGGGGAGGAAATCACAAAGGTCACAAGCAAAGGCAGAAAGAATGCAAATGAAAAAAAAAAAGATCAGGACATCGTTCTCGCCCAGACAGACAGGAATTCACTAACTTTAATTATGCCTACAATGGATTCAACACCTACTAGGGGGATGCAGCAAAAACTCTGAATAATTAAATATCTAAACACCTAAGAAATGGAGAATCTTCTCAAGTTAAAGTAAGTTAATAGTGAGAAGTTTTCAATTCAGATCATGAAACCCTCATTTCCTTTTAAAGAACAGACTTACTATTATGAGGCAGACTAAACCTAGCAGCTTGTCTCCTTAAATCTTGCTTAAATATTGACATTCTTAAAGATCTTTCCCTACGAAATTTATGTGACATTTTCTAACAGCTGAAGCGGCTCATATACATTGATATAATTACATGGTTTGCTACTTCACATTGTTCAAAAGATTCTTCTGCTGGAAACGACATTGGCAACTGAGGAACATTAAATAATAGAACTGAAACCCATTGTGTTGCCTTCCATCAACAGTTCCTTCCTTTGAGCCACCAAATTTAACAAAACAAACAGTAGCATTGGGAAACGGTAGAAAAGGGATAGAAAGTATCAGGGCACACAGAGCGTAAGATTGCCACAGGCTTTACATACATCTGCATATATGCAGGAAAATTAGCATCCACTATGAGAAAACCTGAGCTGGCTGAATAACTGAGCTCAAAACGGTGCTGACATGCACAGCTCTGCACACTGGGGGCAGAGCTGCCTCTGTTCTCACACACGGAGATCTGTATGAGAAGTCCACCAACCTATGCTGACAGTGTTTCTTAATGAACATTCCTTGGAACAAGAATGGTTAATTATTATGACTGTCAATCAGCTAATCAGTAATATTATGCATTTTTTTTAAGATAGATGGTTTTTCCTAGTTAATGCTGCTGTTGAGTTTGCCATAAAACACTGAAAAAGCATCAGTGAATAAGGAGGAGATCAACTGCTGGAGTAACTGCTCACCAACTGCTCCTTTCATCCAAAGCCTCCTTCCTTGGGATGCTTGGTTAACTGAAACCTTGTGAGCAGACAGTAAATGATACTCCATTTAAATCCATTATTCTGATATTTAGTAAAAACTCCTGTTAAATTAATACCCAGGCCCTCCCAGTATCCTAACATGCTTTTAATTAGCTTAGACTATCCCAGTACATAAAATACTTCATAAATTTAGTTCTGAGGAATCATTCCTTCTCAGATTTCAGGCAGCTTTCATGGCTGATTCAGCCCTTGGCCAAAAACCTCAGCATACTTGGAGCAGTTTCTCAGCTTTCCTTAATGGGTCACAGCCGCAGCTGGACCTCACACCTTGGGAAGAGCAGTATTAACTCCCTGTTAGGGCTCTACAGTGCATTACTACGGCAGACAGTTAGGAATAATCTAAAAAAAAAAAAAAATTAGAATAGGAGCTAAGTCAAAGCTGCCTCAACTGCTCATTTATTCAGGAGCTATGACAGCGAGATGAGTTCTGCGTTAACAGAAATTTTGCATTTTCTTTCGCGGAGCCACGAGTTTCCCCTTCATAATTTAATGAGCAAATTCAGCAGCTGCATGGCAATGTCCACCTACAGACACCCACGCAGACACATAACCACTGCCTGTGAGTGCCAGAACTTCCAAGAATAAAGAACATATTTGTATTTCAATACTGGATTGGTATTAGGAGAAAGCCCATAATAATAACTTAAGCAGGTGGTAGAGGTGGGAATGTGCTTTGGCCAACTGGTATTTTGGAGAAAAAAAGAAAACTGCATCTATAAACAGACCATTTATTGTGCAACGATCTGTTTTTATGGATATTGCCATCATATGGAAACAACGCCGCTATCTTTGTTGCACGTCCATTCAATTTTAATTGGACCACAGATATATTTATTCATTTACATCATAGATGTAAGTATGTTTCAGTATGTGCAAGAGGCATTGCAAATACATTGTGCAGCTGCAGTGGGCACTAGGACAGCTATCCAACAGTATGCCTGAAATCTATGTTTGCAGTTTTGTGGAGGATAAAAATCAGCCGGTCTGAGTCAAAGGAGCTTTGATGCTGGTTCTCCACCATTAGTGCCAGAACAACTGATCCTATTCTGGTAAACAGCAAGTACTTTCCCTTACAAAATACACGTGAGAAACAGAAAATGAAGTAAATCTATGCAAACAACAGGCTGACATACATTAGCCAAGTACATTAGCAAAGGACGTGACAAGCACCTGCAAGAAGGGAGCACGAGCTCTGCACACACCCAGACACAGGTCCTGCAGGCAGCACTGTCCCACAGCCACCCCACGGGATGGGGCTGAACCTGGGGGCAGCGCTGGGCCTGGAACCCACACCAGGACCTTAACTTGCCTGTTTGATTCCTAGAGCTTTTCTGCCACTAACCCGGAGCTGAATGCTCACAGGGATGGGAGGAGATGCTCAGAGCTCCTGGTGCCGAGCAGAGGCTTCGTGCCACTAATGAGTACAGAGCGGGGCACGCAGGGCTGAAATGCTGCCCCAGAGAGGAAGATTTATCTTCCTGACAGATAGCAGAAGAAGGGAATGGATTTTCTCCCCTGCAGCCTTCTCCCCCTTAGCAGTCTCGCTATGACTCAGCACTGCTGACTGCAGCTTTTCCACCTGCTTTGCTGGGTTCTGGTCAGCTTGTCCTTGCCTCCTACAGATTCTGGGTTTCTTTGGTTTTGATTTTGTGGGGATTTTGTAAACGTCAGCTTTCAACAACAGGTTTTTTGTTATTATCATAGGGTTAGAAAGGAAAATAGCTTGCAGTCCAATGGTCGGGTCTGTGCTCATTTACGTAGTCTGAGCGCCACTGGAAGTAAAGATTTACACCACACCAGGAGCCAGTTCTGAACCTTCGAGCTACTTTAAATTTGCCAGCACGATAAAATGTCACAGATTCCCCCTGTCCTTCAGCTTCCATTGACAGTGTTTTGAAATGGTATTTCTGTGAAACATTTGAACCTCGACTGCCATCTCTTCAGCTTATAAATATGCACAGGCTCACAGCTAGCCAAACACATGCATGCTATCATTTCTCTTTTTTCTGAGGCTTGACAGTACCAGACGTGCAAATGAATTTTCAAACTCCAAACCTCCTTTATTCTAAATTCCTGGTAACCCTCCTCCCCCGAAATGTGAGAACTGTCATCATTTTCAAGTGTCTTGAGAACGTTTTTTCCGTAGCGGTGCTGCAGCTGGTGACACCCAGTGTCTGAGTCAATCTCACCACGGCCGCCGCCGACAGCTCCTTGTCAGCAGCCACTGCAGCACTCCTCCATGTAACGCTATGGAGTCAGCTCCCCAAAGGACCAGCCTCACTGGCACAGGATTGTAACACTTTTTAGCATGCTCACCTCTACTTCCTATGCAGTGTATAAGCCGATATCTGGAAACAGCACTTCCAGGCCTCTGCGACAGACCTGAAGTGAGGCATTTACTGCCTCAGAACAATGAAGTCATATGCAAACTGCAGCTCTCTTGTTTTTTTCTTTATTGTTTTCTGTAAGGATGCTATCGTCTTCAGAACGAGCAGCGCAGAGGTGGAATGCTCATCAGTAGGGGCCTTCTGGCTGTGTGCTGCAGATAAACTGCACAGAGGCACTTGATTTTCTGACACCTCAGGCGGCAATTTGGCCAGAGACACAGAGCACTAAAAGCAACAATTCTGGAGCAGGCGGCATGCAAAGAGTGCTCCTTTGCTTGCACCGAACAACATGGGACCTTCAGCAGTAAATAACTGTCAGCAGCCACTTGGCATACTGGGGCTCCTCTCTTTCAGGCAGGCAGATGCGTTGCTGGCAGAGCCACAGCTCCGCGAGGATACCCAGTAAAAACACCAAGGAAAGCCATAAATTAGTGATGATAAAACAACGGCTAGATTGACAAAGTAAAATGAAGCAAACCACACAAAGTCAGGTTAAAATACCTGTCTTTAACAGCTGGAATACACGGTGAGCTTTTGCCAGCCTGGCAATGCTAGGATCTTTTTTGTGCTTAAAAAAACCCTTTCTTTCGGTCTTACTAAATATCACAGAAAGAAGCTCCAAGGAGGTTCTCTGAAGAAACGTAATTGGGATGAATTGGAATCAAAAAGTCAAAAGGTCTGGACAGAAAACAGTTCAGATTTTACTGGGGTTGGCAAGACAAGTCTTGAGTGCAGATAAAAAGTACTATTAAGAGCTTGCAATATATTGTTCTCCCATGTTGCCTTTCCTTCTGCTTCATTGTCACTGCTTTTTACAAGACAGAAAAATCACAACTGCAAGGACAGAGAAGCCTGGATAAGGCAAAGGACTGCTGTGCAACCTCTCATCTCCTGTAACAAAACTTTTCTATATAAAATTCACAACTTAGATAACGTGATGTAGAATTCATCACAGTTTAGTAATTCCCTGAGTACTGAAAGGGCCGCTGAGAGCCACTGGTGGGCCTCAGGACAAACACTTCACAGTTTTCAGGACAGTGCGATGGGCATGGATTTGATCATATCCTTTCCTTTGACAACGATGCTGACCGCCCGATTTCCTCAGTGAGAGCTGTTATCTTGGAGAAGCTGAGAAGAAACAGAACTGGAAGGGTCTCTGGAGGTGACCTAATTCACTCACCCGTCCTATGCAGGACCGACTCGCACCTCCCTGGCAGCTTTCAGACCTGCCTTTGGGCAGCTGAAGGCAGTGACAGCGGGGTTGCAGCCTCATGTCCAGACAGCCCCAGACACACAGAGACATGGCTCCTGCACACGTGCAACAGAACTGCTCTTCCCAAGCAGCAAACAGGTGAAATACACTCAGAATTAACACGTGTCCATAGGGAAAGCCTGTCAGTTAGGTGAGTGCTTTACTCCTGAACAAGTTTCCTTTACGTGCAAGGAGAAAGTTTTTTAACTGACTGACTCCATTGAAGTGTCACAGTAACACAACCTCCCATTCCACAGCTGCAGAAGCACTATTTTCAAACAAAAAGAATGTCCCAGAGAACACTTTTCCTTACACATAAGAGTAGAAAGGTGAACATACCGTTTTTTTTTTGTTTGTTTGTTTCTTTTGCACCTTTCTTTAATTCCATAAGCTGCAGAATGCCTGTTCCTTTAGACATATTAGAACATCTTCAACATGCAACAGAGCACATCACTGCAGCAGCTTATTTGGGAAAAATAAGGATGTTGACTTTCACAAATTTTAAATTTTCTAATTATAACAACACGGGCTTTTGGAGCAAGTCAGCTCTCTGTTCAGTAAGTCCCTCCCTACTCTCCA
Source organism: Numida meleagris (assembly GCF_002078875.1). Taxonomy (NCBI): domain Eukaryota; kingdom Metazoa; phylum Chordata; class Aves; order Galliformes; family Numididae; genus Numida; species Numida meleagris. The sequence goes on from NC_034425.1 coordinate 9,139,082, forward strand.
CTGATGTGTATACTGATGACTGCACTATATTCCAGGAAAGATAAAATGCAGAGAAATCCAATATGCTGCCTCTCCTCGAGGAATTCATTTGCTGATAAATAGTTATTCTGTCAAGAATCATAACAGTGTAGGGAGACATCAAAGAATTTGTCCAGCTTCCTTCTTTTACACAGAGCACATTTTCAGAAGCTGCACTGCAAGCTGTTTAAGAAAAAAAATAAATCCTCAAATTCAGGGCAAGCATTGTACGGGGCAGACCCTGCCAGGCTCAGGCTGTAAGGGGAATCCACTATCTTTGAAAGGATGTAAGTGAACAAAATAGATTTTAAATGTCCTAAGCTCCCAACAAAAAATGTTTTATTCGAAATATATACAACGCAGTCTAGTGCAAATGAGCAGTGCATGCATATCTTAGCTCCCAAAATAAGGCTATTCCTTTTTTTTACTGTAACATTTTATATTCATTTTGTAAACAAATGATTCTGAATTTCACAACTAACCGAAGTGTTCTTGAAAAGTACCTTCTTTCCTGACTCTTCTTATTCCCCTATACTTCTATTGTCAGAGAAATGCAGGATTAGGATGGAGAGGAGAGAGCAAGAACATCTCAGGAGAGACAGTCATCAGATGAAGCTTTCCTTTAGCTCCTTTTTCAATTGAGTAAGACAAGAAAAGCAACATCATACAGTGTTCAGGAAAAAAAGCACACCAACACACAGCTAGCCCTAATTCCATTCTTCGGTTAACCTACAAACAAGGTGTTTGTTTACCTTGTTCAAACATCAGGCTGTTTTCCTCTGTAACACTTCACTCATGATATAAATAATCTGTTCATCCATTCCCTACTGAATCTCATCTCCCATCTCTCAGTCATTTCCAGCACGTGCCAAGTAATGCTGAAATACATTACAGAATCCAGATATTGAATCCTGCCAAGCAGCAATGTGTACAGGGAAAACGCTAACCTGTTGGTGGGTTTGAAATTTAGAGAGCATCCAAGTGTGGGTTTCACACTGGTGCCAGTGCAATAACATGCTTTACCTTTTGAAACATCCTCTTTGCATGACTGATGATACAGATCAGCTCAGCTGTAGTATCTCGTGACAAGGATATCTCAGAAATAATAACATTCAGAGATAAGCTCTTTTAAAAAAATCACTGCAATGACATTAAAGTGCACAATTACATATGTATTTCCTCCTTTCTTTCAGTATCCTAAGAAAACTTTACGTTCTTCCCATTCAGTACCAAGGCAGCCATCTCTGGACCACCTGTACACCTGGCGGGGCCAACACAGCCAGCAGAGGCTATTTCTGACCCATCCATTTACATATTTTATTGGGAACTCAGCAGCTTGCTGTCTTTCCAAAGCTGCTCTAAGCCTCTTTAACCTCCATTACACACCTGTACGATTTCATCAGCTCCTAGAATCCCATTTAAACTCCCTGCCTGAGCATTCTGTGTTTCCATGGGCTGAGTGCTTTTATTCTGAAGATGTCTGTAATTAGTTTCCTCTGTCTGGTAAGTATCAAAATGCAGAGGTGGTCATTTCAGATCGGAAACTGATAGCTTTAGTTTTATTTTTGGCTCTCAAAATAATGCTCCAACTTATTTTTCCCTCAAGAGAAATAAATCACGAGATAATGCATCATCTAACCAAAAAGTTATTTCCACTGAAAGTACTGCTACTGACAGCATTAATTCTCAATAACCAATGCTTATGCTAAGCCAGAAACTAGGGGGAAAATAATTGTCATGTCTGTGACTGTTACCAATGTTTTATTCTCTTTAGATGCAACTGAAATGGTAATATTTTTGCTCAATGTTTATCACTGTTACACTTATGCATAAAAGATAAAGTTAAAGTATTTTCAGATTGGAGTACACTTCAAATTCAGCCTCTCAATATACAAGCTTTTATGCTCCTCTTGAGGAAAAGTGAATTAAGCTGAAGTTTCCGTGTGCTGGTACTGTACAAGTAGCCAGCATAAAACAGGCAAGGCAAAAGTAACTCTGTTCTAAAACTAAGGAAAAAGCTTGTGTAAAGTTTCAATTGTTTCTGGAAATTCAATTTCCCATGACTGAGAAGCGCGGTATCTCCTCATTGCAGAGGGGCCCGTGTTCTGTCTCTGTGGTGTCATTTCCTGGTCCCAGAGTGACTGCAGACCAGCAGTTCGTCCTCCCAAGGGCTGGCACTGATAAGTACAATCCTATCTGGGCACCAACATCTGAGAACACTGATGTGCTCCGGTACCTACAGAGGAAATGGACCAAAAATGTCCATGACGTACAGCAGGGCGGCTCTGAACACCGGGGCACTACGAATGCCCTGAGTCAATTCCCAGACTCCAAGCCACGTCCTGCCCAGCACAACACCATGCAGATATGGAGTTGGAATCTGTAGTGCCCAGAAGTCATCTCTGCAATTGCTGTCATTGCAGAACAAGGCAATCCATATCCTTTTCTCAAATATTTTATCTAACCTCTTTTGAAAGCCTCCAGTGCAAGAGATATAACAAGCTCCCCGCATTATTTGTGCACGCCCTCGTGTATCCTTAGAGCTGGTGGGTATTTTTTTTGTACTATCTAGCTAAATCTCCCACTGTTATTATCTGAATAGCAATTCTAATGGCAATTTGGATCAAAGGAATATGCTCCTTGCTGTGGTGTGATGAACAGTGAGATGACATTAGTCACTTTGCTTTCCAGTGACTGCCAACTTTTTATGATTAGTAGGGCAGTAAATGAAAATAAGACTCCCGTGGAATCACAAGGAGTCCCATAAAGCTTCTGTCCGTGATTCAAAAAAGCTATTTACCACAGCTAAGTGCAGCTTTCCTATGCAAACAAGTATTTGTTTTCCTAGAGGACAAAAGTAAAGGTACATTTAAAAGAGCTGAATTTTCATCAGACTAAATTCCGAGTTGGAAGAAACAATTCAGGTAGATTAATAAATTGCCTATGTTTCTCAAATGAACTTTGAGATTTATATGCGCCTGAATATAGCTTTTCTGGATGCAATTAGAGGAACATCTGGAGATTCAGCAAGATCATTTGAATGGCATTTGCAATTCCAATGGATTACTCAACTGAAGAATGGACAAGTTGTGATTTTTCCTGTAAACACTGATACAACTTCCAAAGTCTTTCAGACTTGTTTACACAGAATAACAACACTAAAAAAAGTAAAATGCTGGCTAGGATGAGATACTGAAAATCTGAATAAGTGCCGTTAAACATGGCGAATGCATTTACAAATAAAACCCTCTGCCAGCAATACTCCACTGAATTTCATTACTGAGGAGCATATTGTGCAGATACCTTTTCCCTTAACTGTGTATTTCCCCTTGAATTGTTTATGCCCTTAAAATGTAATTAGATGAAGGCTATAAACACAGTGCAGGAATCCAGACCCAGACTGACTCAGCAAGAGTTAGACAGGTTTCGAACAGGTAAGTCATTCATTTACCAGAAGAATGAGGAGTCATTCATTACTTTTGGTTTAGATGCTATTTAAAATCTCACAATTCAAGCAATTGACATTTAATCTAACCAAGGACAAATCTCAGCAAGGCAGCCGATCCGAAACATCTGATCTCCTGGGTCTAAATCAAAAAGAAAAAGAAAAAAAATCACAAGCTAGGCCTCTTTCCAGTTTGAATGCAAGCCAGATCCCCAAACCAGGAAAAATGTCAATAATTTGCCACTCTCTCATGAACTGAAATTATACTCTGTCATCTAGATATGAAACGGGAAAGATGCTGGAGCAGGAACATCATGTTGAATATCCCCCTTGGAGCTGGGCTGTCATGGGCCTCTGATCAAATCCCATCCTAAGCACATGTTATCATTAATGTCCTAGTTAAGCACATATATAAGCACAGTAAATCAACAGGATTATTTATACTCAACTTCACATGCTGTGCTGGTACTTAAGCCTTTTTAAGATCAAGGCGTACAATGACAAAAACACTCCAGGGAACGCAAGGCTTCATTCAAAATCTCTGCATCAGATCAAATCACTCAGATAGAATATATACAAAATATAACCTTTTTTTTTCTTTTAATATATAGTGAAGATATTCTGAAGAACGTATCAAGCAAAAAGAGTTTGATCTCTACTGTAGGCGATGAAGATTTTCTCCCCAGCTCTGGTGGGACTGTTCACTCTAGGTGTCTACACATTGGACATGTGACACACGAACAACAGAGGCGTGAATGAGAGAAGAGGGAAAATAAACAGCACGAGTTAGCTGAGACACTTTGGCTTTACATTTCTGTCCAGTTCTCTGGCTACACGTCTACTTTCATTAGCCTCGAGCCTCTGCTCTGGTATTGCTGTGGTTAAAGGTCACTCAGGACTATGGGATGACTTCTTTTACAGGACTCTCTCCTGCTGAGGGACACCCCTGACAAAGACGCTGTGAAACAGCCACAAAATCCAGCAGTCCAAGTATCATGGGAAAAAATAAGCTTGCATGGGTAAGGCCCTGGAAGTTTTGTTTTAATTTTAAGTCGTACTTAAAGCCTACACCTTCTAGAAGTACAATAAAAGCACTACAGTAAGCACTACGGTTTGCTGAAAAAAAGGCTATTCTGTTAAGAATTCTAACAGTATAAGGATATATCAACAGGAATTTTTTCCTTCATTTTCTACAGAGAAAGACTGAAGCTTAAGCTTTGCTTTGAGATGGGTTTTCCAGCATTAGAGTGCTTGTGTAGTAGATATAACCAGGGCAGCTTATAAACATATATAATCTTTCATTTTGCAGTCCATTGATATTTAGTGATGTGCAACCATTGCAGAGCAGCCCAGCAGCTGCTCAGCAGAGGAAATTTAAATTAGACACTAAAGGCAACCTAATCTGCTTTATGATTAGCAGAACTTTAAACATACGGACATCTCAGGGCTGCTTGAACTTGACCTATTTGTGAATGGCAGAGTTCTCCACTGCCACAAAAATCCTTTCTGAAAAAGAAGTCCGGTCTTCTTACTGAAAATACACAGCATTTGTGCAACAACTTCACTGGGACTTCGTTGTGCACGAATACATACAAACCAATGAGCTGCATTCTAACCTAACCCTTGTGGCTAGTAAGGGTTTACTGAGAATTATAACAATTATTTTTTTTCTTAGCACAGTAAAGAAGTACTTAATGTCAGCCAGCTGGATAGCTTTAGGGCAATACCAAAGCTATTATAAACAGCAAATTACAGCTACAGATTGCTGAGTGTACATCCTGCACACTCAAACATGACAACAAAGCAGAACACCACCAAACGACAACAACGAAAAGCACATGGTGCAGGCACACAGTGACGGGGCAGAGAGATGTTTTAAAGAAGGTTTCGATTTCAAATGTCAAATTTATTGATACGCAAACAAGCCCATTTTCCAATACTTTCAGTATTTGATAGGTATCTTTTTTAAAACAGTGAAAATTGAAATTAAAAGGTTTTTAAATGAACACTGGGTTTCAGTATTCAACCTCACAAAGGTCATGGAGTCTTTGCAGGTATAACTAGTATATCATGTACTGCTCATTCAGATATACAAGAAAAGCATACAGAGTCTGCAAAGCTCTTAATTGCTCACTGATAGAATCTGTGATCTTCTTCCTGAACATTTTTATTCTTGGCAGTATCTCCTCTCCCTCAGGAGACGTCCAATATCAGCTGTATTATACCACATAAATCTCCATTAAAATTAAGAGCAAAGTTTCCACCCATTCCCATGTGAACTGTTTCACATTTAAACTGCACTTACACTACACAGATAAAGGATTCATCCTATGGTTAAAGTGCTTGACTAGAGCTCAGGAGACTTGGGCTTAACTGTCGTTTGTATCACATACTGTACATAACATTGGGAAAAATCATTTAAAATTTCTGCTCTTATATAAGTAGCAAAATACCATTTGCCTGCTGGCCCTAATCCTGTAGATAGGCTTGTGAGTACGTTCCTGCACAGCACAGTTAGTGGAACAGCTCATGACACCCCAGGGAGACCAACACAAAGGAGAGAAAGCGAGGTAGCTATTTGCAAACCAATAGTACTACAATGTCTATCTCCAGGTTACTGAGATCGAGTCAATTTGAAAACAAGATTGAGGGAGAAATTCATGTCAATCAATCAAGAAACCCCACAGACTTCACCAGAGGATCACCTGGTGGGGATGACCCTGGAATTCTCACTGCCTGTTCATCTTCGCAAGCTGTCACAGACCCTGAAACTAAAGGACCACGATGGGCTGCATCACCTCCAGAAGCAAGGTATCATCTAGAAAGTTCTGCTGAATATCAGCAACTGCTCCATTTTTTCAGTCCTCTCCCATGTCTTACCTATTTCTTTCTCCTGCACTTGCAGCAGCTCACCACACACTGCTGCTGCAACTCTTGCACTTTCCAAAATACATCCCCTGCATGTTTAATTTCCACCCACTGCGCTTCATTTTGTTACATTATGGAAGCTCATAAAGGGTTTTCAGATTTTGGTACTGGCATCTGTAGAGTTAATTGTAAAGCCTAAAGAAGTAAAATCACCTGCAGGCAAGCCCCTTAGGAACAGTACGCACTGCCATTCATTTCTAATCCCTGTTTCTCGGCACCCACAGGAAATAAGCGTGAGAAATATGGGTACTATGAATCATTTATGGTGTTTCCCTTATATGAGAAATTGCTTTCCTTACCTATATGATCAGGGTGTCCATTTCAGTTTGTCACGGCTTTCAGAAAGCAGCAGTGGGTCAATACAGAGGCAATTTTCTACCTGTATCCTCACAAGGGCGGAAGGCTGGAACAGTTCTACTTGAAATACAGCTGCTGCCCTTCTGCTAATTGCCCGCTCTGTGCTGCATCCCAAGGCAGCTACCTCCTGCCCATCACTCCTAGGAAGCTCCTAGGAACGTTTCTGATAGAGTACTACAGAATTATGAAGTTGCTTGGGCAACAGTGAACTGAAAAATTGTACAGAAAGTTGATGTCATTTTAATATAATCCTTGAAACATCACATTTACATTAAATTAATTTCCATTCAGGTCAGTACTGCAAGTGTCTGCAGCTCTTAATGTACTTTCCAACTACAGCGTTCACAAGAATGCCCAATCTAGAAGTTTTCAGGTCCATACTGACTTAACAACTTTGATGATTTAGATTTATACATGATAACACATTATTAAGTTGTAATTACATCTTTTGCTATTTGTCACTTTTGCTGTTTTTATATTTCAGCAACTAACTCCCACCTGAAATGGACACACCATTGTATCGCACGCAGCATCACCAGGAACTGAAACATGCTGACAGTTTTTCTCACCATTTTCCCTTGAAACAGATAGGCTGAACCAGCTCACAGATGTTGCTTTTGTTGTAGAAAATTATTGTCTTTTCCACAGAAACACACAGAACCAACTCCCCACAGAACTTGAATCGAAAGCTGAAGCAACTACTTCACTTTGGGTACTCGTCAGCCACTGTAATGTTGCTTTGCAGGTGGTAAAGACCGCCCTGCTCTCTCTTTGCAGCTCTGCTGAATTAAATGGAGAGATATTTGCCTATCACAGTCAGCTCGGAATCCAGCATTTATTCAAAGCTGTCAAACCTCGCGCACTGAGTCAAATCTGTCTAGAACATCCAGGAATTAGTTATCCCGAGGTTGTAAGATGCTTGGGTTGTTTGTTTGAAAACTTGTAATTTTCAAGCAAAGAACCTTCCTAAAATCAAAGACAAATCAAAACCACCAGTGAATTTCAGATCCAGTGCCATAGCAAATTTTTCCTGAGAAGAGAACAAAACCTTGCTGGTTACAGTTACAGAAAGAGTCAGTCTCAGAAGGGTAGTACTGGGATAACCGTGACAATCACCAGTTTACTCCAGTGCTCATTTTATCTATTTTCCACGAAAGCAAAAGCTCTTTAGATGGTTGCTGAAGAGTTACTGTTAAGGTTCTGGACTCGGCATAATACATGAATTGGACTGCCTCAAAACTTCTAGCCTTTACTAGTAGTTTCATATGAATACGTAATTTCAATTACCACCACTACAAGGGAAAAAAAGGGGGAAAAAGAGGAAAAATAAAAGCTGCATAGATAAAATGATGCTTGAGAAGGTAATATGTACACTTTGAAACTGAGATTTTCAAAGACAGACAGAGAGCTTACGTTGTTTCTTACAATTGCAGTGGGAACCTCATCTCCATGATGACCACTCTGAGAAGTTCAGCCACAACTTGCTGTTAATTCTGTCCAGTTGATGCTTCAAAATTATGTCACCTATCAGCTTTTAACGAACTTTAAACTTCTTCTCCAATGCACAGTGAGTCACATCATCGTGTAGGCATTGGTGGACTTACTAGAAATGTGTGCTTCTTTATTCAAATACCTACAGCAATCTTGTGCTTAACTCTGAGTTATCTACATTGCTTATATTTACAGTTTGAAATAGCAATTTGCATGTATCTGCATACATCAGAGTACTTCATACAGGATATTTTTCCCACTTGCTTCGCAAAGAATGAACAATTCAATTTACTCATTTGCCAAGACACAAATATTCTTAGCTGATTACAGTGGCATGATGTACTCTATCATCAGCTAGTATTGTTATCCTAACAACAATAAAATAGGCAATAGCAGCAACTATTTTACATCTCAAAGCAGCAGGAAAAAGTATTTCAACCTCCACTCTAAAGATGCTGCAAAATCAACATGTTCATGGTGCAGAGAAGAAGCACTAGAATCACTCCAAACTGAAGCAATAAAGAATGCAAGTAGAAGCTCTGAAGTCAAGCTCGTGCTTTATCTCGTAGTCTTTACAGCAGAATGCATTAATGCCACGTTCCAATAAGCACAGCAACAGATGGAGAGATGTAACAGCACCTCTGGATCCTAAACAACACATAGGAGGCTTCACGCATGGGGGAGCTGTTTTCTACTACTGTGGTTCTGTTACTTTCCAGAAGTGCTAAAAAATATTTATTTATGTCAGCCTTAAAGGAAGAATAAAGCAGGCTAAAATGCAGCGCGTTTACATTCAATACCCTGGCTTCAATAAAGTCGAGTCTCTTTCAGAACATGTGGAATGAGTTTAATTTCAGCTTCATTTGACTAAATCTTACCCTTAGGTTTGCTTAATTATAGAGACACTGGAAAAGAGATGAGATCATAAATCTCACAGTGTGTTGGGAAGCTCTGCTGCTTATAATTCAGCTAATAGAAAGGGGTGCCTCCTGTGAGAGCCCGTGCCTATACACTGCAGAAACAATGGTAAAATAAACACGATATCAATTGTGTGCAATACTTACTATCTTGTCTTCAATATATTTACTGTATCACACCGAAAATTTGTAAGTACTTTATTATTGATTTCTTGAAAAACAAACAGTGCCTCCCTGCTTCTCTGCTCACCTATTTCCAAGCAGCTTCAGAAGTCAGACACAGAGAAGAGGGTTCATGTTTGTACACAGAACCACAGCCCAGAGAAACACAGCAATGTCTTTATCACTCCTCTGGAAAACTGAGCACAATGCAAGTCAGATGCGCTTTTTGCCATCCCATGTTACAACCTGCATTTTTTATAAATTACTTCTTCAAAACAGATAAAAAGTGATCTTTGCAATGAAACGGCCCTGGCTTTCAAATAAGGTTGATGAAGCTCACAGGTTTTCTTGACACACATCCCTGTTCTTACAAAGCTGAGAATGTCAAGTTACTAAACAAAGCAAATCACAGAACAAACAGAAAGCAGCAACAGCAAACAGGAGATGAAGCTGAGATCTACTGGATCATAAAACTTCCCCTGAATCCTGACTGCTTCGTCTTCCACTTTGTATGTTCTTGAAAGACAGTGTGACAGGGGAAAGGTACAAAGGTCTCCATCAATGGTTTAGAAAAATTATAAACCCAACTCCAGAATGAGGCTTTCATGTCTGGGCTACTCTGATAACTCAGTCTCAGGTAATGTAAATCACACAGTGCAGTTTTGATGTGACAAATGCATTGATCCTTGCTGATAGCTGTTTTGCATCATTTATTTGAAATGCGCACCAAGCCAAGCTTAGAGGAAAATTCTCTTAACCTGCGATCAACTTCTCAAATCACTCAAGTCAAGTTTTGTTGCAAGATGCAAATCCTGAAACTTTCTTCGGGATTGTTTTTTAATTAACACCTTGCTCAGAGCTAATTCACAGTCTTCAAAATGAGCCAGTGAGGCACTTTGATCTCTTTCCTTCTACTCACTATGCTGTGGTTGATGGGGAAAGCTTCCTCTGCTCTTCCTGTTTAAGTACTTCTGGGACACGTTAAACAATAACCTGGTTATATCCTTCCCTCATTATCCAGGGTGTAGCACAGCATCTCACCTTCTGAAGTACAGCATACAGTTTGTTCCAAACAGCAACTATTCTGACTACGCTGCAGCCCTATTCAAGCGACACGTCTGCATTGTTCAGATGAGTCGCGTCCTGCGTCACTCTGACATACCTGCTAACAAGGACTTGAAGTGTTTATTCATGTAATCACGCATTCATTGTTATGCTCCAGTCTTTTTTCAGTGCTACCATTAGTTGTGCACATTTAGTCCATGGTGTATTCCATTGATAAAAAAAGTCAGCGTGGCAATCTAAATAAAAGGAACCAACTTTGGAGATCCTTCTGTACTAAAAATAAAATAACTGCTTCAGGAGCATCAGAAGAAGCTGCACAGAACCCTGTCTTAAAACAACCTTCCAAAAACTTTTTAAATTGCAACTTACGTATGGGATAGGATTTCTCCATCCATTGCAGAAGTATCCAGATAGCAGAGGTCCAATTCCTTGGCACACTTTAATTTCAAGCTTTAAGATGACAGGAAAATGGTTTTTTCCTCCAGACATAATCCCAAGAATTTTCTTTGTTCCATTTTAGTGTTAAAGAGAAGAGACCAAAAATCACAGCGGTCCCACACCACATATGTCTAACCTCTTCTGTTCGTACATTTCATACAAACTTATCTCACAAGAGCTCCATTTGTCTTTCTCACATACATTCAAGCACAAAACTCCTTCCAGACTGCTAGATATAATGGAAAGAATTCCATTTCCCTTCACTGACTGCCTTCTCTTCTGCTCTTGCAAATCATCCCTATGGAGAACACCTCATGCAAATATTTGTCCTGGCCCTCACAGACCAATACCTGTAATACTACTGTACCAAATCAACGCCTGATAATCCATTCAGAACAGCAATTATGTCTTCCACTTTGTTTTTTTTGCTTTTATTCTTTAGAGTATTACACACTTGATATTTTGTAGGAATAAAAAAATATTTCAAATAAACCAAACCAAGAAAGATAAATCATTTTTCTTCCAGTAGCTTGTTATAGACATGATGGGCTGGAAGTACAGCTAAGTAGCCTAAAATCTTGGGTCTGTTCTTTGAGATATAAGATACCAGAACAATTGACATTTTCTACTGATTATACATGAGGTAATCTACAGAGAGAGAAAAATAAGACTGAAGAGATGGAATACCGCACTGAGTGTTTCACTAGTGCTGATGTTCTCTGAATGTTAATCAATAAAGAAATAAATAAGCTGCCAACTTAGCCATATCGTAGCTCTGGATTTTGGCCATAATTCTCCAGAGCATGTTTAGGGAGAGAAAGAGGTTGATTTCTATCGAATTTGTATTCAGATTTAAGCTTTAGAAACAAAATACAAATCTTCAGCTAACACCAAAGGAGTCTTGTTTCCACTTCAAGTTAAGAATAAAAATGTCTTTCTGTTACAGTGGTCAGAAATCTAAACATCTCTAAGAGCTTATTTCAAATATGCAAAGAGAATTCCAGTTTTTCCCCATGAATAATTAGGAAGAAGATGTATGTAGAAGAAGCAAAGCATCAACAGTAAAGATTTACGTACTTCAAAGAGAACTGGACTTCTAAGTAATGTACCAAATGAGATAGTACATAGCTTTAAGATGTCTATTGCATACGTCTCTTCGGAGGTTTTTCAAGACTCAGGCAGACAAAACTGACTTGATGGTCCTTCTTTGAACAGGAGGTTGGATCCGAGACTGCCAGAGGTCCCTTAAACTGAATCAAAGAAGTGTGTGATTCAAAGAAAAGGCACCTTGTTGTTCAGAAGGGATCATTCATGAAAGCCGTCAACGGGGAAATAACGGACAACTGGAGGACTAATCCAGGAAGAAAATTAAAAAGAAAGCAACCAATAAAAATATGGGAAACTTGTTTCCAATCAAAGTTAAACAAAATAGCTAAAAAATAGATAGGCATTTACGATACTATAACACACAAGCCAAAAGTTGCATACTGGACGGTCTGTACTACATAAGGATGATAGCACATCCTCTTCAGGAATACAGTTCTGCAGTGGAGCAGAAAATGATGTGCGATAATCCCAGAACCAATTAATTAATTGGAATTGAAATTAAAGGAGAATTCTTTAAGAATTAGAGCAGATCGCTTCAATGGTTCCTGAACTGATTAATATGTGTCTGCTATTTTTTTTTGTTATTAAAACAGAGGTCCATTGACCATACCATGAGATTAACTAAAATTCTTCAAACTTCCAACGTTAATCTTTAAATACAAAATTACTTCAGAGAGCTAGCGTCTCCACCTCCTTTCTGAAGCATGCTGTCCAGATGGGTGGTTGCTCTCCAAGCAATCCCACACCGCCAGTTGATCTCTGGAGAAATAAGGTTTTTAAGAGAAGTTCTACACATTGAACTGCACATCTTCTTCTATGGGAAGCAAAAGAGGTGAAATACAAACTAATAGGAGTGCCTTCATTTTCCCTTTGCTTTTCTTAATTCCAGAATGGTCACAGAGAGTGCCCACAATTCAGTTTAAAATACTTCAGCATTCGCGTTTCTGAATGGTCACTTTTCACTGTGAATTCCTGTGAATTCCAGTTATTGATGTGCTTTACTTCTTAATGATGTTTATGTTTATGACCACTGCAAAATTAATTCTCACCATGCAAGTCTCAACTCCATCATTCAATTTCCTCTGCGTTTCTGGGTTACTTTCACATGAAACTTCAGTCATAACCCAAGTAAGTGAGCACAGCAGTTCTCAGTCTCGGTTACAGTGAACTTCAGTATTGGACCATCGAGAGCTCTGCTGATGTTTAGCAGAACTACTGCTCCTCCTCACACAATATGCGGCTGAAGACCATTTTAGGCTGCTGCCAGAACATAAACATGCTACAAGTCAGCTTGTTTCTATGGAAACCTCACTGGGTAAGACAGACACTGTAGGTCAGTGCTTCAACAAAAGATAAAGCAGCTGGGAATAGCTAATGTGTGAAACCCAAATCATTTTCCCCTCTAAACAAGTGTTTTCGCTCTCAGTGATAATTTTACATTACATGCGAACAGTACAGACTGAACACTCCAATAGTTTTTACTAATTTGGAAAGCACAGTTTTGGCATTTTTAAAAGAGTTTGTTTTGTAAAGGTGTTAAGCTTCTCACCAATGCACGATTCCTTCAATGGTCTGAAGTTTGGTTCCTTAACACAATAAGGGTCTTCAAAATTTGTTGTCTCTAAAGCCAAAATCTTCATTCGAAGACTAATCCAATATATGCACCGTACCCAGTCCGTCATATTTAGCATCCATTGTAATGCATCAAAAGAAAGATTTTACAAGATGACAATCAGTGTTATTATAAAAATAAAATTTGGATTGTCAAATAAATGTAAAAGATGCTTGGGTGTCCAGCTCCCTGGGGAGCATTTGTACCTATCAGCCCTGAGCTTTTAAAAGCAGCAAAGTCCCAAAACGTTTGTGTGAGTTAGTTTCATCCCAGTGAAATAGGAACACCTCAAGATAAATGGATACAGGCACAAAAGGGTTACAAATGAGGCAACATCAAAGATTATTTTCACATTGAAATATTCATGTTTTTCTACTACTCCCGAAGTTTTATAAATAACATAAGAGCTAGCTGGCATAGCAAGAGACCTAATTATAAACAAGTTATAATTAAGTACATCTCTAAATTATATAACATATCAATATAAATGTATTCATTATGTAAATGGGTATTTTATTGCTCATTTAAAATACATAATGAAAATGCAGATAGTAGGTGGACAGCATGCTAAATAAGGCCACAGATGAAGGAAATATATCTTGGCAGAGACAGAAGATGTAGGTGTGAAAGAACAAGAGCAACACTTAGTTGTCTCTTCGATAACAGACAAGAACGTTATGCTCATAAGCTGATCTCATGCATCACGTCCAAGTTTGAAGATTTCAGTCATCAAAGACGTGCACAGTAGTTGCTACGAATTTCAGGAGCTTTTCTCCCTCTCAAGAGGGTACAAGAAGAATGAGGAAGAGATGTAGATACCCAAACTCCTGCCATTTTCTTTCACCGAAATCTCAGTCCAAAATAAATCCCCAAACTCCTCCTGCACATGAAGCTGACTACTGCTAAGACAGAACAATGTACCTGAAGAGCTTAGCAGACCATTTTCAAGTACTGGAGCTGCTAAGGCAGGCCAGCCAGAGACTGAACAACTCACGGTCGCTGTGGGTCAGTCCAGTGGTAATACTTACAGGCAAGTGCCAGAAGGTAAATTGAACTCCCTGTGAGATGAAATAGCTATCCATTCCCTAGACCAAAGCTAGGAATCCAAATATCCTAGGAGAAGTGTATTTGCAACTACTTCCAACAAGTCAATATACATCATTATTAACCGTACTTAAAGATATTCACCTTAGAGCAGCTAACAAACACGTTGTCATTTCAGATGAATCTCCTTGAAAAGCAGTAATTACTGCTTTAACTGAGTGCCCATACGCAACTTTGACAAGAACTGTATTTATCTTTCTGGAACATGAAGGAACATGATTTGGCATTTCCCAGAGAAACCTTCCTTTTTTCTCTCTCTGTATTCCATGTCTCAGCCATTTTACAATCTCTGGTTCCAGTTACTGAAGTTGCCAGCCTTGTAGGCACTTAATGACAACATTTAGCTCTTGAGATTTTATATAAGAAAAACATTTGTCAGTGCTTTTAGAAACAGTTCCTCATTTTGAACATCTTTCCTGTGAAAGTGGAAGTGCAAAAAAAGCATTTCTCACCATGCAAACCAAATATTTAAATAGTCCTTAAAAATAAATATTCTGCCAAACATTTATTCAAACCTACTCACAGTCAAAAAGTTACAAAAAGCTTTGAAAGCCATTCCCAGGTCACTCCCTTCCTTCAGCTTCTCTCCAAGCAACCTTCTTCCCCCAAGAGCTTCAGCATACACCTTGCTTGCTTTTACTTTACACATCTCTTGCTTAATTTCTTAATTATAAGAACAATAATGCTCATGAATTAGCACTGGTCTATGCCCACTGCTATTTTACCCATATTATGATTTACAGCTTGCTGGCTGCTCAACATCATTTGCTTCTGTAGTAAGAGAAAAGTCCCCTTGCTGGACTGTGCAGTTTGCCAGACATCTGCCTGTTCTCTCCAACCTTCCGTTCATACTAAGCAAGCCTGAACACAGACTCACCAGGGGAAATCCCAGTTCACAGATACCAATCAGAGCTGGCTGGAACAACAGGTAGGGAGCATCCTTTCAGTAATTAGGCAGCCTTACAGCTGGTTTGGCACATTGTCCTGTTGCAATTGCTGAAGTCTGGCTGAAGTACAACCCCAGAAACCTGCACAGCTTCATTGGTATTTGAGTAAAAACCTACCCAGAACTCTACCAGCTCCAAGGCACTGTAAACAACAAACAAAAAATCTTTTAGACTAAATTACATGTGTTTCAGTATCAGTTCTGAAAAGAATTGAAGATGAACTTTGAGGCCTGCATTTCTCAAGCTGTGCCTGGGATTGCTGATGCTTGAAGCGTCACACAGCTTTATCTACCTCATTATCACTTTTATACTGAAATTCCATTCTCAAATTCATAAAAACTCAAATTTTGCTCATGAATCATTTGTTTTACTAAATAAAAGCTTTGTCAAGTTAGGGAGAGACAGATGCTCAGCTTGGAAGGATCTGAGCATGCAGAGCTCTCCCTTCACTTATGGGCTGCTTCTGCAGACGCTGTGCTATGTGCTTGAGTGCACATTAAGAGTAGTCCCATTCCCGTGAACAAGATTGATTCAAGCATTTAAAACTGGGCCAGAATGTAAGGCTGTGCTGCAGTTGGGTATTAAGTAGCCTTATTTACTTTAATGAGTAAGATATACATATCCTTAAGGATGCTTTTTCCTCTTTGTAGACAGGAATGAGGTTATTCTCTTAAGGCATCACATTTGTAGACTGAAAACCTTGATCTTATTTTCCAGGCGATTCTTCCAGTAAAGAGTTTTATGCTGAAATATGTGCAGACTTTGAATTTTACTCAAAGAAGACTCAATTTTGTAATTCTGAGATGCTAGCTTGTTTTTGTTCAAATGATTGCCTTTCTACACCCACATCAGGATGCCAGCAAGCAGGTTAATGGTCCTCTTTTTCTTTCACCACTAACCCAGCACCAAGGAACTCCAAAAATGCCTTTCTCAGAGAACAAGTGCTCCAATGCCTCATGGGGAGTGTAGAAAACCTTTACTTACACTTCACAAACGATGGCTCTGATAAGGTGAGCTGGGCTTTGGCTGTTCAGTCCTGGAGCAGAGGAGCAGTGAGGACACCAGCGTTGTCCCTGCAGAGCGCAGCAGTGGGCAGGTCAGCCAGCACCAGCCTGCAGAAGGTCAGGAGCAGCAGCAGGTCTCTACACCTCAAACTCAACGCACGATGCTCTTCAGGTCTGTGTAAAGAAGGGAATTATACTTGTGTTTAGTGCTACTTAGTTTTGCTGTCTCAGAACATACAAAATATGGTATTGAGTTTCAACATTTGAACTGTCTTTTTGGATGCAGAATTTGAGATCTACTGTCAAATGAACAACATTGCTCAGTACCTTTCATGGGTGTGAGCAGCTGTTAAAGTGCTGAAATTTGCTGAAAGGGTAATCATTAAATATATAACAATACAACTCCGTGCTGTAATTAGCAATGCACAGTGGGTTGAAGCTCTCGGACACTCCTTTATCCGGTGGTCAAAATTCCATTGTAACTGGCCTTTTATTTACATGAATGCAAATTGTGTTTTCATCAAGCCTCCCTAGCACCTCCACCACAAAATTTAAAAACACCCCATTCATTAGCAGTTGCTAAGTGTTAGTAAGCAATCTTTTTATAGGTATTTGTGCTGCAGAAATCTGGTCGAAAGGATTAGAGCTATTGACTAAAATGAGGGGAAAAAACTGCAGCAACTTGCATCATGCATTATACATAGCATGAGAAATCCCAGTGGCACCCAGACATTGGAGGCAAACTTTCCTCCTCAGATCCTCATGGTAATAGCCAAGTTGGGGATTCAGTGCACGTAGAGAGAGCAGATTCCCCCAAAGTCAGGCTGACATCAAGGTACGGTAACTGAATATCACCATTCAGTAGAATCCCAGGAGGAGAAATTTGCACTGAATTTCTAACACTTTAATGCACTTTAATTTAAAGGGAAGGTGATGGCAAAGCAAGAGCAGCATGTGATTCTAGATTCTTAAGTGTAGGAATAAACTTCAAAAATTTTTATGTATGGAATGGTATATGTGAGGGTCTGGAGGTGATGGTTCAGCCAAGGAAAGAAAATTCAGCCGCCAGTTATTGCAAGTTTAAGGTGCCAGTTTCCAGACTGTAGATTCAAGCTGTTTTATGCCTCTGCGTAAAACTACTGTCATAGAAGTACAAGCAGCATTATTTCTTATTGAACCTAATTCAAAGTCATATCAACATGCTTAAGTCAACCTCGAGTAGTGAGGAAAGGAACTAAAAATATCACCTCTCTGCAATCGAACAGCGCAGAAACACAGCTTGCAAGATCTGCTGGGTCTAATTCCTTTATCACACCCTTTGCCATGCTGACTTTATTAACTGTGAATTGGGAGAGCACATCTCCTGGTTTACTGGGTGAATCCTGAACTGATGACGTTTCAGAGAACAGCAGAAATCACCCAAAATTCAATAGCACACAGACTGAACAGGCAAAATATTCATCCCACTGCAGCTGCCTGGAGCTGAAAGCAATTACTTGACTCTCTATTATCTGAAGATTTGGTCTTACATTTATCCACAAGATCAAAAATATTTTTTCCTTTCCGCTTGCCTAGGAAACCCCATTTTTTCTTCTCAGTTGTTGCTCAAGATGCGAAGTAATTACTTGTTTCATATTTATTTGAGAAGCAATCTCTAGAGCCTGAATCCCAGTGATAAGTTATGTAGCAAAATACGGTTAGTTTCTGCTTTTTTTAATTATTTTTTATTCTTGCTTTTATTTTTCAATCAGGATTCTTTTCTCCTAGCATTTCACACGAGGGACTTCGCTATGGCTTTCAGTTAGAAAATCATCAATTAACTAAGGGAACTCTTCCCTTCTCTTCAGCTGTCTCATTAGAGACGAGAAAAGGAGGAAAACAAAGAAACCTGAACCTGATTTGTCTGGGTATTTCTCCATATAGTCAAGGTTCAGTCAGGAGAAAATGCGGTAGGATGTGCCTCGTCATGCACTCCTCAGTAATCTGCCACTGTTTACAGAGCTCGTATAAGGCCTCCATGATTCCTGATTTTAAAAGAAGTGGCAGAAATATTATTAAAGGTAGTGATGGAAGCAGATGAAATGCCTGCTTGCCAGGCAGATCCATTCCCACATCTCTGTTCTGCCACCTTCTCACTGGACAAGCAGGGATGCTGGCTCTGGCTCCTTTTCTCAGGAGCCACATGCACTTAAAATCTTTATTTTAGCAAAAATGACAATTTCTAGAATGAGAAAAGCGAAAAAAAAAAAAGGACAAAATATTTCATTTATAAAGATGTACACTTGAAAAGCAGTTATTTTTTAGCCAGATATAGTCAAATTATGCTGTTGTATTGCTTAAATCCTTTAGAACAATAGCTTTGAGCTTCTTTAGCTTCACTACCAGAAAAGAATTTGTAAAGAAAAATACATTATTAAATGCTATTTATGGATTTTCCTTTTCACCTAGATTGCACCACAAGCAGATTGTTATTTTTCACACAAGAGAAGAAAGCAGAATCCTGCCCAAAGAACACACAATGAATAGGCTGGGTAGCCAGTACCGGTGGTACTCACTCCATAAGTTTAAGAGAAAAAGACTTATAAAAGCATTTACAGCGCTTCCTCAATTGAAAATCTCTTCTTTGGTAAATGTGTTAAAGCAAAAAGTACTTTTCTTCCATAACTCTGAATCAGGCAAAAATCACTTCATGACACAAAAATATTTCAAGGAGGAAAGACCGCCACAAACCAGTAAATAACAATCGTTCCTAACTCTAACTTATACTTTTACTCACTTTTATTGCACGTGCTTCTCATCATACGGTACAGAAAATGTAAGAGAGAGGATTGTAAAATACAGTCAGATAATACTGCGGATAGTAATTGGAAAAGAAATGTGGCCACACAAAACTAGGAATGTGTATTACTGCAGATACACTTAGGCCTACAGAGATCTCTGGGATATAAGGAACCAAAGCCACACCAGTGCAGTATGTAGAGGGGTAGAGGGAAGAAAACGACCTTCAGTTCATCACCTAGAAGTCACAGAAAACTAACGGTTTGATGCTTGCGAGAATGTTAACAAACACAGCATGTACCATGAGATCAGATGGAGAAATAAACTGCCTTATTAGGAGCTAGTGAATCTTAGGTGTTTTGACACAAACTGTGCTGTGATAAAACCAGGGTATTAATCCCGGCTCCACCACCCATTGGGCGTGTGGTTTAAGTTAAGCCATTTTATTCTCGACCCTTTTTATTTGTGGGAATAATGCTCGCCTGCGGTCAGTACTTGCTGGCCTCCTGCTGGCTGCCAGCACCCTGCCTGCTCCCGCTGCCACCAGGGAAGCGCGGCGAGCTGTACATCTCCCTGAACACAGTGCCTTTCAGCCTATGACGGTTACTTCTCTCTTTAAAGCTGATTACTCTTCTTTTTTCTCTACTTCTTATCTCATCTCTGCTACAACAGGATGTCAGTTAAACAGGATGACTTTTGTTTGAATTTAGCAATTCCCTACACGCGGTACAGTTATTAGCTCAGATTAGAGCTGCACAAATACCAAGGTGTCTGAACTGCTCTGTCATTTACATCTTCAGTCCCTGGTGTCTTGCTAGGATATTCCAATTCTGTTTGAAAGTACAAGTCATACCAAACCCTGCTCCTACAATTTTATACAAACACCCTCCAAATCTTACAAAACACAGCATTATTTTAGGATTTAATCTTTGATTGTGAGGTCGGTAATCTGCTAAGTTAGCACTAAGCAATCCATACCATTGCTTCCTTGCTTTTCTTTCTATTCATTGACTTGTTATTCCATTGCTATTTTCAGATACTGTGTACTACCTATACAATCTTTATTGCACTACCAGTAGCATCCATCTACTAACATCTACTCCTCTTTGAACGATGAAAAGTCATCCATATTTCTCAATTCCTTCTCCTTCAACAGCAACCTTGTTGCAAAACAGGATGCTTTTCAGCATTTGACAATGCCAAAATAAAGCACTGCAGAACCAAATCCCCAGAGGAGCTACTGACTTCAGTTGATGAATCGTTCCTGGCTGAGCCTCATCAGCAGATCAGGCCAGCAGGACAGCTGAGGAGATGCTTTTACTTCCCACTCCCACAGACATTACCTGACCCTCCAAGATGTATGACTCCTGCTTAGCCCGGAGACAAACTGCAGGTAAAGCCTGGACCATGCGCAGGCAGCTGCCCTGACCTACACGGATGGTGATGGTTACCGGCTATTTTTTCTGTCATTCAAAAATCACCATCCTGCTTTTAGCCAATTTATGTTCATATAAACGACAATTAGTATTTCCTGTTTACCAATTAGTCTGGAGGATTTGCTGAATACATCTCGATGCTCAACCACCAGGTACTTAAAGAAAATGCAAATTATGAGTTATGAATTCATTTATGGAGTCTAAACAGATAAGGGTGCTTAACTATTTATGTGATAACACCAACAACAGATAGTAATCCACGTAAAAATAAATGGAGTCTTACTTCCTGGCAGTGACATGATTAAAAAAACAAAATACATTCATAAATAACATAGTTTGTTTTTTCTCTAATTCAGAAAACTCACATTATCTTGTCTAAATTGGTCTGATATTTCTTGTTCCAAATTTTACTCGCACTACTAATAGTTACTGTACTATTTTTTCAGCTCGCTCTGTTTGTTATCTATAAGGAAAGAACATCAGTGCAATGAGCAGAGCCTTCTGACAAGCTCCCTGCAGCACTGAGTGGTGGGGGGAAGCCGGAAAGGTCTCCAGTACAAGCAAAGATTTTGGAGCTTTGCCTAAAGATAACCAGAAGACCAAAATAACTGCTGATTTAACAACATTAATGTTTCTCATCAACTCCCATTTACAAACATAGCCTTCTACAGAGTTTTCTCTTTAGACTGCAGGAAAATATTACTTCTACTAAATATTATTATCCTGTCATGTGAAAGTTCAAATATTTTTCCAATACCACTTCAGTGTCTGACCTAGCCAATCTATAAAAATATTCCCAAACGAGCGGAAAAAGAAACAACTGCCATTGTCTTAAGGATATACAAAAATTCTTAAAGAAAAGTGTATTTTTCACTTTTAAGTTATAAAAATCCCTGCCCAAAAAAGGAAAAAGAAAATACACCGCAAAATTATCATGGGCAGTCGACATTCTTCCTCAGTTAAAAGGAAGCAAGATACAGAAATACCATACTGTATCTGATTTATGAATGATTTGGCTTATTGCATTGTCTTTAAGGAATAATCACATGATTTTGTAGTATATAGCAATAGGCAGCTGGTAAGTTTGATTAAGTATTGAAACCGAAGCATTTAATCAATCCTTATAGCCATTTATGGGAGGCACTTTGAAGCTGAGGCATTTAATCAATCTTGATGGCAAAGACTATATACCACAAAGCAATAAAGATTATGGCTATTACACAAGAAGATATACCTCGAAAAAGAGGAGGAAAAGATGTCTCCCACCATCCCAGAAGACAGGCCATGCTAATGTTTTCTGGATTCCCCAAAGAGACGACCAGTAGATACCGTACTGAGAATGGAAGTCTGTCCTTGACTTCAGTGCACTTTGGATGTAGGTGACGTGATGATGGGAATTAGAGAGATTGGATCTGCCAGCGGAGAGCGGGGAGAGATGGAAAGCTATCTCCTTCCAAAGAACTAACAAGATCCTCAGAGATCCTGTGGCAGCACGGCCATCTGTGCAGGTGCTCCTGCAGCACTGCCCATCCACGCGGTCAGAACCGCGTTCCCACGGGGCCTGATTCCGCTGCCTTCCAGCCTGGCAGAGATTTGCATCTGGCCGTGCATGACTAGAAAGGAAGATCAGAACCGTGTGTGTCTGCAGCACAGCTTTTTACACCTACTTCACACACACACAAATAAACCAGAGAAAATTATTCCTTTTCTCCGCCCGCATTACTACTGGAGAGAAACAATATTCACTAGGTTTTGGAATGTTAATCCTATTGAGTTTTGATCAAGTGTTTCATTACCAGTGAAAGCTTTCTGGATGCTTCTGCAGAGCAAAAGACATAGTCAATGTCTGCCAAATTTTTTGGTGTGTAAAGCAAAATCAAAAAGCCATTCAAATTTTAATAAACTTGTAATCAAACCTCAACATTTTGGGCAGCTCTTGCTCCCAAAATATTACACCCCTTTACTTTGTATATTCTGTATTTCCAAAGAAAACAACCATTTGACAAAGGCACCGTGAATGCTCATGTCTCTTTCAGCATTTTGGTCAAGGGTAAAAGGATTTTCAGGAGCAGAGTTATTGCCAAACCACTGAGAACACCAGTGTTAGGCTCTTGGGTCACACACTGCTGCTTAGGAATGGATGGACAAACATTTTCTAAGAGAAATGGGTCAGTTCATATCCTAATTAAATCAGGTATAAGAGACAGTCCTTAGGTAATTATTCATTACAAGGATCCCTGCCCTTGCTAAAGGATTAGTGCTGCTCGTTGTTAGGTTAACTATTTGCTTACCTGCTTTGCTTGTTAAATTTGCAGCCTGAGAATATGCATGCCTCCATGTAAGTGTGCTTGCATTAATGAGAAATGCCTCTAATCAATACTAATACACCTTCCCTCCCCCTCTCCCTTTCCTCTCCCAGACCATCTCAGTACTGATGATGGCTTTCCTGGAGAAGTGTTCCAACAAAATGCAAAGTGGTAGTAGTAATGGATTCACAGCTTTCTAACACCAAGATTATCATAATTATATTGTTTAACCATTACGTTCTAACTCTTAAACACACACAGTAATTCACTTTTTCCAGTTTGAATGTTCTTCACACGTATAATTTCAGTGCTGTGTGTGCAACAGGAATATAATAAAATGAAGTCATATATGAATGAGTTTTACAAGGTACGATTCCAAGAGCTGTTAATTTAAATCCATTTGAAGCGTATTTAAATTTTACAGGCAGCGTTATCAGCGGTGTCACTGTAACACCTTTATATTGCTTTTTTATTACATTTGAATTTGGCATTCTTTTCTACGAGGAGGAGGAATTCCATCAACATAGGGAAGACAGCACTAAGTGCTTCACCCTGTCTCAGCGCGGTAGTTACACCAACCTCCTCCTTCCCACACCTCTCTGTTTGGGTAATTCAGTGACCCCAGTACACAGTGCTATTATTGGGGTGCTTGAATTTAACATCAGGGATTTTGCATGTACCTCCTTTCCATTATCCCTCACTATGGAAAGCATAAATCATAATTTAAGAACTGTTAAGAAATGAAAGACAAGTGGCTATATACAAGTTCTGCGTTTCATTTGTGTGCTTTTGTGTTTTTCTGTTGTTTTTTTTTTTTTTAAAAACTAATGGGTAAATCTGAACTAGATAGGTAGATATCAGTAAGTAGCAAAATCAGGATGACAGTCCAATAATTACAACAGACTGGTTCTGCCAGTTATCAAGACCAATAAAAGTCCTTCAAAAATAATTTGGCTTTTACTCAGGTAGCTGCTGACACTGCAGTGGCTTAGGCCAGGACAGTAATGCCCACATGATCCTGCAAACCTACCTGGAGCTACCCAAGTATCACAAGTATACCGTATACTGAAGAATATGATCTTCAATCTGAATGAAAATACCAAAATCCCCACATTTGAGGGAAGGAAAGGCTATTGCAAAGTATTCTGGAAAGTGGTGTCCTTTGAAACAAAGTTTGTACAGAATATACAAAAATGGGAATAGGTATAAACATGGGAAAGCAGCTCAGTTTCATAGCAACATCACACTGATTCAAGGTTATTTGATGAAAAAGAGATGTTGGGTAGATGAAGATGTAATTTCTGAAGAGAGCAAGAAACTACGGACTTGAAAGTGAATGGATAGGGCTGCAGGAAAGAAAAGAAAAAAAGAATGAAAACTAATTGAGCTATTTCAGGGAACACTCCAACATACCTTGAGTGAGGAAACAAAGGATCCTTTGAAAGTAGAGTGCTAGGCACTTATTTAAACAAGCCTATGTGGAAAAAGACAATCAATTACAGTAGAGCTTCATAATTGTTTTAATAAGAAAAGAATGAAGTATGACAATAGAATTTTTAAGAGGAAAATGTTTCAAATTATGTGACCGCACAGAAGACAGGAAGAGCCTGATGATGAGTGCCTGCTCTGGGAAAAGCTCCTCAGTCCTCGATAGGTGGGAGCTCTGACAGCCCAGTCAGGCCACAAGTTACATTAACATTTTCGTAATTAAGGTGCTAAAGGGGAAGAAAGAAAGTGAGAAAATGAACAAGAAAGATTTAAGTAAAATAATTTTCCTCTGTTAGTTCTCTCTCAAATAAATTTTAACAAATTCTCCTGAGGAGAATCCCAACTAATGGCTGGGAGAAATGTAAGCATAAAATGAAGGTGAAAGATGTCATTTCTAGTCTCAGATCAATGTAACTTGAGGCAGCCTTAATCATTACACCGCAAGGGCAATATGATTTTCACTTAATTTAATTGAAATATTGGAATTCTATTAGATTTGATTCTACAGAGAAAAAATAGTCCACATTCACCTGCTTAGTCTGCAGCGTTCAATTGGGCAGGTGGGTAATATCCACCCTTATTTTATCTTCCTATCACCTTCCCAGGAGAGAACAGCCCAGATCATCACCCCAAAGACTTCAGGAAATGACCATCTGAGAAGAGCTCAGAGCCACGTGTGTAAGTGCCACAAGGTTCCCCTTCCCTCTCCAGTCACTTTGCATCTGACAGAAGGCTTCAGTTCCTTGATACCTGAATTCAGGGTGCTGCCTAAAGCGCTGCAGTGCAGGACATGCTGTGCTGGAGAGATGATGTCAGTATAAAGAGCTTATTCTAAATTTCACTAACTTTTCATATTTCTTTTACATGTTTGTAATAGATTGTATTGGCAAATTGGACTTGAAAAGAGAAAAAAACTTCTTGTTTTTCTTAAAAATTCAGCGCAACTAATAATTTTCTATGGTGCAGATTTAAATATTTTTGGCTTTAAAATTTGTCTCAGAAACTCCAGAAAATGAACTCGCTACATCACCCCTGTGCAATACCAGCACCTCTTAAAGTGAAAGAAAAAAAGTCACTGCATCTAGAAAAGGTCCCGAGTCTTTGACAATTACTCACATAATACTGTGGAATCAAAGAGAAAATTAGAAAGAAGAAAATTAGTGCTACTCTATTTATTCATGATCTGTACATCACCCACAATATCTGGCAAGCCCTTGTGACTTATTTGAGGGAATTCTAATGACACATTCATTTCAGCAAAAGAACTATAATGACACAGAGACAGAAAAACAATTATTCTCATTAAAAAGAAAGCTGCATTAATTCCATAGGGAAGCCAAAGGAAGACCTGAGACACACTGCAATATACCCTGGCAAAGTGACAGGTGTTTCAGAACCCAGCAGTGAGAAACGTCAGTAGGAGACCATGTAACTCCAGGGCAAGAATCTAAGAATGAAAGGAGATCAACAGTAATTTATGCATATGACAATTAAGAAGAAAGTAGGCAAGTAGTCTGAAGGGTGAAGTCTCTGCACCAGCACACCGTAATTCTCTGCCTTCTTGAAGCACAGAGAAAAATCAAATGTAATCAAAGAGTCCCTCATAAAAAAAAAAGTGACTACAATTGAGTATGGGGGAATTGTTACCTTAAGTGGCAGAGACACAGTGAGAGGAAGTGACAGCAACTACAGACTAGGACCTATAGCTCTCAGATCAGTAGGTTCTGTTAGTGCTGAAAAACATGACTTTGTCTTAGATTCTGTTCTATAAATCTTCACTTATTTGCAACATTGCTCACAGCATGGTGTTCATTACCGTTAATTAGCTGAGCTTCATTTCCACAGGGACTGCAAAAGCAGCAGAATCATTAAAAAGGTAGAAAGTAATAGGTACACACTTCTGGGGCTGCCTTCCACTTCCCAGCCCTCTCCTTTAGGCTCTCCTGAAAGCCATCCCTGGGCACACATCGCCAGCTCAGGCTGCGATCTGCGAACGGGCACCATCCTCGGGATGAAGGCCTGCTAACTCCTCCCCGGGGGCACAATCCTCACTCCTTGCCTTGTTGGAGCAGGGTGGAACATCCCAACAGCCCCAGTAGCATGTGAAAATGATGGCACAAATGCACAGCTGGGGTAGCGAGACCCAGGGCTGGCCACTTAGAGATGCTAAACTCCACATGTCAAGGCTGTCAGTGCCTAGGGGCTCACATTATACAAAGATTTTCCCTTGTCATTAGCTACCTGACTTATCAAGAGCCATTTCCATGAAATCAGTCATTCTGCAGACACTTGGCCATGCCTTACTGGTTCTCAGACTCTATTTATCTGTTGAAAAATGTACATTCTTTTCACTGAGCTCCAACTTGCACTTTCAAGTGAATAAAAGAAGTACCTTTAATGAAAAAATGTGTCAAGGATTACTGGTGATTGTGCAAGAGATGAGTATTTTTACTACATTCTCACAGCTGAATATTCCACAGACTTAAACTTTCCACGCACCAAATATTTCCATATCTCTTTGGAATCGCTCAGAGAAGACTCAGCATAGCTTGTACAAAAGAGACAGACAAAAGCCACAGAGACAGTGTGTCCCAAATGTGGGATTAGTTGGCTCTTAGGAATGATGCTGCTCCTTCTAGAAATGAATTTCTTCCCCACCCATCCTGCATTATTCCCTCTTTCTGCATTTTTTAAAAAGTCCAGAATATCAGCACAATTACGACTGTAGCAGCCAAGTATCTTCATAATGTACTACATTTGCCTATAATTTACGAGTTATAGAACTAGAATATCCAAATCAATATCCAGAAAGTATCACATATTTAAACCAAATTAACTTATGTCAGAGCAGTTAATCCTTGGTTTCAAGGCCTGCTGTCTTTTTATTTTTTTCCCCTTAAGTAATTTAAAAGATAATTTCCCTGAGGATTTAAAGGCACTGAGATACACTACGTGGAATAGCAACAGCTCTGCCTGGGAAGAAGGACACACTTCACGTGTCTTTAAAATAAATTGCCAGAGAATGTAATGCAGCCTTCCCGGGTACTTTCATCATAACTCTACCTATTTATTATCAAGAAAATGTCAAATTCAGATGTTAATTTGGGAAGCAAAATCTTATAGAATGAACCATGAAAATGACACTCATAAAGCACAAAGAAAGAGCAGGAATGCATCTTGAAAGGAACTAAGATGATGAATTTGAGCTCTGATTCCCCTGCACTCTGCTGAGCAGCACTCTTCTACACAAGGTGTCCAGATCCCCATTTTTTCACATTCATTTTAAAAGCTAAGTCTCCCTAGAGACACTTGAGCCAAATGCAAGTGATTGTTCTTGAATTTAAAGCCCTGAATGCTTGGCCAAGGTTGTGGGTGTGCTGGCTCAGTTGCAACTGCATGCTCCATCCTCCTGGACAACTGGTTCCTACAAGGGGAAAGAAGCTGTCTGCTCCAGAAGTGCAAAAGTCCCATCCAGAGCAACGCAGCTCTCATCACCACAAACACAATCATGGAAAACAAATGGAAGCCACAGACCTCAGGGCTTCGAGAACTAAATATGACATTATATCTCTGAGCTGGTTTTGCTCCAAAACCAGCAAATTCAATAAAGCAGGTGAAAAAGCAACACTAACCATATATTTGCAGCCAAGATAAATCTCAAAAAAGTGTTATGTTCTCAAATTTACACTTCTGGAAATGACATCAGGTATTTAAGCATTCATAACTCTGCACTGATGGACAAAAAAAGAAAAAGAAATGTCTTTCTGGGCATAAAGTGGAAATACAAGTATTTAAAAAGAGAAATTATCTTATTTAAAACTCAATGCGTTAACTAATTTAGCACAGTATGTTGTTTAGCATAACCTTAGGACTGCAAAGAAAAAGACCAACATCTAATCAAAGTTGCCCACCTGGAAAATTGTAGTACTTGTTCAATGTTATCAGAATAGGCTCATTTACTGTAGAGGCATTGTACAAAAATAGACTTGTGTATAAAACCTTATCCTGATTATAGGATTACGCCTGTTAGCAGCCACTCATTTTAAAGCATCACTACCCTTCTTAAAGCAAGACAGAGCACTGTGTTATTTTATGGTAATGGGAGTAAATACTGAAGCCTAACTCATGGGGCTCCTTAGGATAATTGCTGCTCAAATACCAGGTTAGTTGACTAAGATCCATCTCTTAATACCTGGAACCCAAAGGAGTTCTGTGTGAGGAGGCTCTCTGCACTGTAAGGTTCCAGCTGTTCCCTTCCTTGTGACACAGGCTGGATCAGCGAGAGCCCCGCACTCTGCCTCTGCCTTGCACAAAGGAAGGGCCACTGCTTACAAGGCTCTGTCTATCCAACAGTCACTTATTTGCAAACCACCACACAAAATCTAATGGAGCTAAATGTAACGGAGTAGCTGACTGCCTGTGCAGGAAAGCATTAAGGCAAACTGCGATAAAGGGAAACAGAGTTTTAATAACTGCAAGATCCCTGCTGTGTCATTAGCCAGCAATAACCTCCAAATAAGACAGTCTCCTTTGCTACTCAACTTGTCTGAACAAACAAGGTAACGATCACCAATACTCAGATATACACATAGAATGACCTGCACGGGAATGGAAACCATCTCTTCCTCGCTGCTAACAAACCCGGCAAGCCATCACCTGCACGACTCGCACTGCTTCTCCAAGGCAGTGAGACACGAGCCCTCAGGACATCCTTGGGTTCTTCCTCACAGGTGTCCACATCTTTGTGTAACGAGTACAAAATAAGTGAAGAAGTGAGGAATAAAGGTGGGAAGTGAGCACCGTCAGGCAATCAGACAAGGCTCTCGGAATCCTGGTATCCTGCATGTTAAGCCACAGTAACAAGAGAATTCCTGTGCTTGCTGGACAGAAGTAATGAGATAGGACAGGTTAAACAGTTTCATATTAGAACTCGTTTTTCCATCAAAGTGAAAAAAAAAAATTTATAAAAGCAAAGTTTGCTCCCTCGTATTCTTCTCCATAGCACTCACTGTTACACGTGGCACTGCAAGCGTTAACAGAATGCATGCTTAGGAGTAATGAGCCATTAAGAATCTTAGCAGATACCTAACAAGATGCACTTCTTTAATTGACTTTATTGTTAGAGTAATTAAGGAGACCCAACTTTTCTTCCCGTGAAATGTGCCCAGTTGCTGCAAGCGCTGTACAAACATTTTCTCTGTGAACGCTTGTGTGCAGGGGGAACAGCCCTGGAAGGTGAAATTCGGTCCATTTTAGAAGAGAGAATGGGTACATAAATGTCCCTGTGAATCTCAAGGTGAAGTAAGTCTTCAGCCTTTTTGTGACACATTTTTGACACTGTAACCAACAGTGATGGCTGGAGCTGACATTCTTATTAATATGTTTTCAAAATGATTCTCAACAAACCTAGTGAGGAGAAAATAGATTAAACAGGCTGGGATCCAAAAAGTCTCACTGGTCAAACCTCTTGGAGTTGCAGAATTTGATGACAAAGCAAAACACTCCATATCTGCCCACACTTAGCAAATTTTTGCTTTAGCATAACCTGATTTCTAACTCTGATCCCTCATGCTGGAAAAACAAGCGAAACCGCTCCAGTCAGCAGCATGCAAACAGAGAGAGACCAGAAGGAGCAAGAATCTCAGGAGCCAAAGAAACACACGCAGAACTCAGGTACCAGGCATAAAAGTGGCACAGCCACTGCCAGCAAAGACCACCGACCACAAGCACACGCACCCAGGAGCCACTGCAGCTCACACCACTGCATATACACTGCTTCCTTGCTTCTCTCCACTGTCCCTCTCGAGTCTTTTTTTTCCCATCCCCTTTCACAACACTGCAACAACAAACCTTCCCACAAGCATTTTCCCCCCTGCCCAGAGCTCCCTTCCATCAGCACAAGCGTCTCTGTTCCCCATTCTCTCCCCCACACCAGTATTGGGGTCCCAGGTGTTCCTTGCTCTTTGTTCATAAAACAAAACCCACCGCACAAATTCCTCTGGCCAACACACAGATATTACACAATGATAACATCTAACCAGCAACCCACGATCAGAATCTACATTAGAGATCTAAGTTACAAAACTTCTATCAGTTACAGCCACAGATGCCACTAGGATATGATGTAGCAGTTTGTAACTGCACGTACCACTGCTGGTGATCAAACAGACCTGCTCTGCTCTGCAAGAATTGATACAAATGCAGACCCTGTTGCAGAGAATTCATAATTTATGACAAGATGCAGTAGCAGAACCAGACACACAGGGTCAGGGGGTGGACAAATACGAATGTGCTTTTCTGAATTCATGGGTTTGATAATTAGCATAGCTTCAAGTATCCACACAAATGGCAGAGGAAAATAATTAATGATTTTCTCCAGTCATTCCATTGTGAGTGAGCTTACCAAGGTTTGCTGCTCTTCCAGTTTTGCATTTTAAACTGGATTTCTCTTTCTTTTCACATCTAATTTGGAGCATAATTTTTCATTGTCATTCTGAGATGTGGCAGCAATCAAGTGGAAATAGCAGCCAGTTGCCACAGTAAATCACAACTGGGGAGTAATTAGCTTGTCTGTAATTAACCAGGGTATCTGGCTAGAAACTGTGGCAACTTATAACTAAAGAGTGGAAAAAAAAAACACATCTAGCATAATTATTGATGATCACTTCAAATGGAATTTATAATTTAAGCATATACAAATTTTAGCAAGAAAGCCAATTATCCAAATCCATGAGCATCTTTACCCCAAATAAACAAAATCATTGCTTCACTCACATCATCTCAGTGAACTGGCTCTGCAGAGTCCTCTAAGTTCCCTACCCACGCGATCACTGCCTCACCCAATGACAATTCCACCCAAAACCACAGGCTTTTAAATTGCCATTAGAAGTGATACAGTGATATCTCCTCTAATCTCTGATGTAACTTCTGAATTGGCAGTGATGCTACTGTGGTTTATACCTGCACAAGAAACAAGCAGCACAACGCTTTAGAGATCCACGGGTCAGAAGGGATTAGGGCACCTAGCCTTACTGCAGCCTAGGTCCCCTTCTGAATTCTGCTCTCAGCTATTTTCAGAGGAAGAGCAAAGAGGTAACGGGTATTATCATGTGAGAGTTTGCAGATCAGAGCCCCTTCAATCCTCAACCTTTGATTTATTTCTGTTGCATGCTAACATCAACCAATACCATCTCAAATGCTATCTGCTCGTTACAGAATTGGGTTTGATTCAGATCAGTATGGAGAGAAGTGCTACGTGTTCCCTGACTTGTTCGTTGCATACACTTCCCATTGATGCAAACCAGGAACAATGTTACCTCGTTGGAACGATGCTACATGCACCTTATGCTCACTTTGCACTACCACAAGTAACAGCTCGAACTACGCAGGTCCTGAGTATCAGATCTCTGCCAAGGCGGCACAGGCAGAATAAGGACACAGCTGCCTTCATATCTGTGGATGCTGTGAGGACCTGTCAGCATAAATACAAGGCACAATAACTGTCAAAATGCAAATAGTGGAAAAAATCCCTAAGAACAACTTATTACCACTGCTGACCTCCAGAAGAACAACTGCTGTGCTACGAGCTTCTAACAGACGGAAATGCAGAAATATAATTGCTTCAATATAAGCTGAGCTTAGAACTGCAACAAGAAAAAAATGTTGTTTAGATGCTAATTAATCCTACAAAAGCACAAGAATGAATGAATTGTGTCATTAAATTGCAACACAGATGTTTCTCACGCTCCATGTGTAATTTTAAAAGTAAAAATTAAAGTAGTTGACTATAGGCTGAATTATTAGAAACAATTTCTCCTTTGCATAATGAAAAATCAAAATGTGACTGCCCTGACACCGTGGGCAGCGGGGCTTCGTGCAGCCTTCTCTTCCCCTTGCTCTACCAGCTCCCAGGCAGGCTGCTAGATACAGCAGCAGCAGAGAGGAACCTCATAGGAAAACTTAACAGGGTGCACTGTTGCATTTCATTCCAGATTTGAGTTTAGATTTCTGCATTTTGGCACCTTGCAAGTACCTGCAATACCAGTATCTGGAAAATACATGTCTCTCTGCTGCTCTGAGAATATTTTGACTTTTGCTCCTAGGGCATAAAGATCAAAATGCACCTTCTGCTCAAGGGGAAGTTAATAATGTACTGAATTACTAATATAAGTAATGAATCGTGGTGTGTTTCTGCGGTTTTAGATCTGTTTGTTCTGCAAAGCCCTTTGTTCTGATATTTATAAGGTGTCAGGGTAAAATATGTTTTACAAGGAAGCATTTAAAAGTTATCAATCTTTAGTGAATAAGCCTTTGCAGAAATGACTTTCAAATATAAATAATCTGGCCATCTTAGTCTGCTGGTCCTTTTTAAAGTTAATAATTTTGACTGTTCACAGAGAAACAAAACAGAAAGCCTTTCCAGTTGCTTCTTTCTTTGAGGATTTAAAAACATCAGAAAATTAGGCTAGCAATGAGAAGTAACATCATGGCAAATGCTATTTTCTACAAGTATCTTCATGGAGAGAAGCCATATCTAACAGCTGGGGAGTATGAGGCAAAAAGAGCCACAACTGCTGGCTGAGCAGGTGAGGAGGATTCCATTCATTTCCATGGCACCAAACCTATCAAACCCGGTCAGAAATTGGTCCAAATTCAGGGGGCATTTAATCCTACATTATTAAGTGAAAGTCAATGAACGTGAGGACAGAACCTAAGCGGTACATCCTTCTCTTGTAATCATAAAGTATCTGCTACACTTACATCCCAAGCTGTTATCTTCCATGAAGAAAACATACTTCCCATTGCACTACAGCTAGTTCAGTAGTTAATACTTGCATATGGCACTGCATTTTGGCAAGGAAGTACACTATCAGTGTGATTAAAATGATGGAATTTTCTGCATGTTGAGCAAACAGCTCAATGCCTTGATTCAGAAATACACATTTCATCAAATCCAGGCTTTTGGATCTTCCTTGCACTGATGGATTTAAGTATGTGCTTAAGTGCTTTCCTGAAGCACAGCTTAACAGACGGAAAATCTTTTGAAACAAGAAGACTGGAAATCAAAAAGCCCTGAAAGATGGCTATTTAAATCTTTACCTAATCCTGTTTGCTCAAATATTTACAGGATTCTTTCTGTAAAAAAAACTACTATTTTCACTTTCACGCAAAAAGTGAAAATAAAAATCATTAATAGCTCCAGAGAGTAGGTAAAACAGATAAAACAAAACATCAAAGAAAATCAGTTTAATAAACCCTCTGTGCTTGCAAATCCTTCCCTTCCCCACTACCTGACTCTAGATGCTATTATTACACAGTCTCCAAGTGAAGGCCTGTTGTATTTCTCCACATGGCTCAGTATGATAAATACTCATACCATCACTGGTTCAAGCAGTTCTATTAGAAGAGGCAGAAAGCATGGGGAAAAAAAAAACAAAAAAAAAAACCACTTCATTTAAAAATCAGAAATATCATGCTGAATGTTAAGAAAAGACTTAATACTTAGCAAAGCTTCCATGACAACTTAATTTACCTGAGTAAATATTACAGCAATTTAAAACAAAGTCGGGAAAGTAGGTGGCATGTAGGAAAAAACGAAGTCCTTGTCAAAACGTTTCTAATAACCATCTGGCTTTTCAAAACTAAATAAAGCATCTTTATTTTATTCAAGGGCAAGCAATCCCCATCAGAACGGGAGCACAACCTGAGCACAACCTACACGGCCCGGGCAGAACATGCATCAGATGTGTTATGGCTGAGCAAGTTATCTGTCTGCTCCAGGACAGCAGAGCTCTGGGAGGAGAACGTAAGCACCGAGGAGCGGGACAACGACAGAGCACAGCAGCAAGGACTGCCCTAAGTACTCATTTTAAACATAGACAATTTCAGCTAGAATAAAGCTGGAGATATATTTTAATAAGAATAACCCGGCTCTCCATTCTCCGTAACTCCCAAACATCTGCTAATGTCTATTATGCTATTTACATGTATCAGAGTCTTGGCCTTGTTACGGGTCCTACCAGAATGCAATGCTGGAAATGACTGTATTATAGCTAATAATCTGCTCTTGTCTCCACTTGTGCTAAGTACACACTTCTATCCCATCAAAGTCAGCGGGACTAATGACAGGCTTGAAGTCCAGGACGTGCTAAATTGCTTTGCTGAAGCAATGTCAGAGATTCATGATTAAAACAAATAAACAAGCAAAACAAAACAAAACAAAAAAAAAAAAGAGGGCAAAGCAGCTGAAGTGTACGTGATAAGGAAAATAATCCTTACAAAGGGCTGTAGCTGAATTATTGAAGACTGTGGCCACATCATTAAACTTCAGTCAAGAGATTACATGACTGAGTCTTAATGGAGGCCCACTCTAAAGGCACGGCAGCCTCATACTTGCTGCCAGGCAGGCACCGTCTGCTTAACACCAAAGGCATTCTCAAAAAACAGACACAGCATTCCCTTCATTTGAAGGGTTTTCTTCTTTATGTGTACTGGCCAAAGAAAATATTGCTAATTCTAGAGACAGTAACTCTTGTGCTAATGGTATCCACAGCTTCTTGCCATTCATTGTAAAACTAATGGTGACATTCATGTGTGTTTAAATGGGGCTGGTACTTGACCCAGTGAAAATTTAGCCCATAAAGGATGCCCAGTTTTATCTATGTGTTCATTTGATACTTTCAATTTTCGAAGACCTGTACCATCACTAAATGATTAATATGTTTATTCAGCAGTGGCTTGCATTCATTACCAGTTTATTGTCAGCTAAAAAGAAAAGAAATAAGACCAAATTTGCCAAAGTGAGCACCTATATTTCAGTGTGGAACTGCCTGAAACTGTGAGCACTCTCAACCTTTACAAAATGAAGCCCTTGATGTTTAAACACTGACATTTTCTTTGTGATGTCAAATGAGTATCTTTGCCTTTTGCAAAGACCAAGAATCACAAACAGAATGCAAAAATGGTATTTATCACAATGAGTTAGAGAAAAGGGACAGCAAGGAAAAAAAATGCAACACAATGAAATGAAATGAAAGAATATACATACGTGCTGCATTAATAAAAGACCTTAGAAAGAGGGGGAACGATCATAAAAAGACTGCAATGGGCACAATAAAGCCAGTGAATAGGATTAGATAAAAAGCTTAAGAAGATAATAAAAATAGTTTATTCAAGAAATAAAAACGAATGGGAAAGGGGACAAAAGGAAAAGCAATTCACATTTCTAGGTGAATGGACAATAGAAAAAGCATTCTGAGTTCAGCTATACAAAAATTACATCTTGTTACCTTCTATACAGCACAAAAAATATTTTAGGTCATTGTGATTGAATTTATAGAAATACTAACACTTCAGAAGCTTGGAGATTCAAATATTTGAAAATATGAATGTATATAAACCATACGGTCTTCATTCTGCATATACAATTACAGAAAGAACCCTATCCAACTCCAGCTGAAACCAAAGTCAATCATTTAAAGAGTGCCACATAAGACTGTAAAAGAAGTGATGCCCTCAGCTTAAATTCATAGATGGATACACATCACAGGGTGCAAAATCAGATACAGACATAAGCATACAGAAAAATATTCTGTATGTTATAGGGCTTTTTAATAATCACAAGTTTCATACTATTTCTATGGTCATTATAGAGATCTTTAGCATAAAAACAAAGACAGTACACATTTTAAAAAGCTACCCTAGAGTCACCTAACGCTGAAGTGGACTGGCAACACATATCCTTCAGGCTAAATCATGAACCAAGCTACTGCAGGGCAATAAGAACTACTCCTGTATCTTACATTCCTCAGGCAGCTACCCACAATTTAAGCATCAGCATATGATGGTAGACACTTTATTTTCTTTTCAACAGAGAAGGTAAAGCTGAAGTCGGTAGTATAGCCATTACACTGCCTGAGTAACAAAGACCATGGTAGTGTGTGTATGTCAGCTCAGCCCAGTTCAATATAAGATACTCTAATGCTGAAGCTGAGGCCTTTCCAATGCACAGGTGTGTCTTCCAATGTATTATTCAGAATATCAAGTTAGAATGTAAGGAAATGAGAAACCCAAAGGTTATCATCTCCTTGCTTAAAATGTCAAGTTCTTCTAACCCAATATTATTTTGGTGTAGCATACATTGTGTTCCAAGAGAAGAACAAGGAATACTACAGTAGATGAGCTGAGCAAAACAAGTATCAAAAAATGTCCCCTCCCCAGTGGGCTTGTAATCGGAGGATGCAAGCTGTTTCAATACAGTGAAGCGGATTACAAAGGGAGAAAGCACACAGCATGGGATGGGCTCTGTAGCTGCATGCTCTGTGCAATAAGTGAGTTTTCAGAATTACTCTGAAAGGTGAGAGGAAGGAGGTTTGATATAATGGACCCAATCCAGCATGTTCTCTGCATGCAACTGTGCCTCACAGAGAGAGCCCATAGGCCAGAGCTCACTGATTGGAAACCTCTTGCAGGGAAGCATAGACTCGTCTACACATGAAAGTTACTCTGGAACAAAACCAGGCGTGTGAACTTAAAGTGCTACAGGTACGAAACTTTCAGGATGGAATAAGACTACCTTTCTCAAGTTTAATCTTAAACACTTTCAAAAATGAATTATGCAGTGTCACTAGAAAAAAAGCACTGCTTGGAGAATCAGTCTTCAAACCGGAACCAGACTTCATACTTACTTGGAATAGCCATCCAAGAACAAATTCCAATACCTATAAGCCCTCAGAGGTATGTTTCAGTAGGAGACACTATTCTTGGTGACACGTGTTGTGCAACTTCACACTCTACTTTGAAACAGTCAGTCCTTCACACTGATATTTTGTAGGCTAATCAACAGAGAGGAATTAAAACAGAGAAGTTATCTTGAACTAGCACCAATTTGTTAATTCGAAGAAAAAAAAAAGAGACACTAAATATAATTAAGATATTTTTTCAAATGTGACTAGCACTCCTTACTCGGTTTGTTCATTCAGCACTTATATTCAAGTCATGCACAGCAGCCCTCCCGCTGACACATGCTACATTTGGTCAAGGAGAGGAATGGTCAAACGCCACTGTCTCTTCTCACGGTTGAGAACTAAGTCAGACAGTTGAAATACCGAGCATTTGAGATGTGGTTGTACTTACCTGAATAAAAAGTCATCAACTTCAGATATTTTTAAGTAATTTTCTATTTTTGCAGTGATTTGCAAGCTTTCTTTCATAGGGAATGGCTGTAGGAAGACATCCCTGTACCTACACAGGAAAAAAAAAATCTGAACTGATGCCACCTTCTGAGCCATCTTAGTCTTTTGAGAAGGATGATGCAGTGATTAAGCTTTCAGTAAGTGCATCTAGAAGATCTGCTCTCAATTTGCTGCTGCTACCAGTATCTGTAAGGGGCTGGCAAATAACTCACCACCCTGGTACCTCTGTAATGCACAAAAAGAACGAAGACAAGGAGGATACCACAAGTGTTTAATGCAGAAACTTCTTTACAGCTGTTAGTGATTCCAAGGTACTCTGACAGAGCACATAAATGTCATATGAGCAACCTGGCTCAGGAAGGAGAAAGAAGCACCATGCTGTGCGGTGAGAGGCAGAGCGACCCAGCATCAGCTGAGCTGCTTCCTCCAAAATCAGAAGTGATGTTTCCACTTCCTACAAGAAAAGAACTAAAGAAAAATGTTCATCACTTCCAAAAGTGCTTCCCAAAAGCACAATTGAAAAAGAACCACAAAACTGTCAGCAGAGCAAATTCTCTTCACCAACCCACACAAATTACTCAAAAAGTAACTGGGATAACTTTTTCAGACAGGCAGAACTCAGACAGAAATATTGAGACCCCAAGGAATACTTTGTACGGATTGTGAATTCATATTATTATTAAAGATTGTTATTCATAAACAGAAAAAAAAAAAAAAAGTAGTGTGTACGAGCGAGACTCCATAGTGCTTTGTAAGAGCAGAAGAGTTTTCCTGTACTAACTCAAAGAAAACTCAGAGAAGCCCACAAAAATTTTGTTCCCAGGAGGAAAACAGAGAGGAATCTTACATAGACACTCTTGGGATGTGGCTGCAACACATTTTCTTTAAGATGGATACAAGGAGCTGGCTCCATTTTTCCGCCTCAAGGCACATTACAGTGAGCAGAACCAACTTCTCCCCCAGCTTTGCCACTTATCTGACACGTGGCTTTAATGAAGTCTTCATGTCTCTGCTTACAAAATTCATTACTTCTTTCAAATGGGAAACTCTTAGTAACTTGGGCTGTACAGTATCTGACTCAATGGAGTCCTGTTATAAAGTACAAGTTTTATTACTGGAATATGCTGTTTAACTTTACATTGTAACACTATACAAGCATTAATGGCAAGGTTAGTCGCAAAACAATGGAGAATCAGGTCGTGTACAAATAAGCGGCTCTCTGATACCTTTCACCCTTGTGTTAATTTATAAAGCTCACAACAGCAATTTGAGTTTTGCTGCTATTAATCCTGCTTATTATCAAGGGGATTTTAGCAGTGTTTATTCAGAATTTATGATGAAAATTTACAGGACAGTAGTGTCAGGGGAAAGAGAAAATTTAGGACTAATTGTAGGCAATTGGTAAACTGCATAATCAGCAAATGTTGATGAATAACTGATTCCCAATCCTCATTTCTCAGCATTTTTTCCTTTAAAGGCAAAGGAACAGAAGAAACACTGCCAGCTCATCACAGTTACAGGAAGAAGTAGATTAAATCAGAAGGGCCCAATTTAAGTCTGTTGAAGACTTCAGAGCCTTAAGAGAAAACGTCAGTGTCTTGTTAGAATGTTCCAAGATAATATCAAGAGAAGCTGAGGAAGCTGTTTGTAGAGATGACTGAACACTGAAAAATCAGCTGCTTAAGAGGATGCCAAAAATGTTATTTGGGGTAAACCGTTCAGAACTGAAACAGTGTAGATTTATCTATTTAGTTATCCTGCTCAAACTACAAACAAACACAGTTTACTCAGAATCCCCAACTTTGTTCACTGGTGCACCACAAATACCCTGAGTTCTGTCTTGAACAAGATAACTAAACAATCCAACAAGGAGAGCAAGTAAAAAGGTTCTGCTATTTCCTTCAAGAGATTTAACAAAAAAGAAGTTGGAAAGATGAGGCTGAAAATGCAAGGATTGTAGGAGTGAAGTCTGACATATGAAGGAAGCAGGTATTAACAGGAAGAGACAGCCCATCAATGGAAATAGGCAGCTTCTGAGAGCAGCAACAGTTAGCCCCTCTTACTACACAGAGTTCCAGGAAAGGAATAGCTCGTGTGATAGATATTGCAGGGGGTCAGGACTGAGCTTGTATATTGTCATGTGTGGATGAATTATTAGCATGTCCCTTTCCTTCCACTGTTATATTAGCTGCAAGCTGGCCTCAGGCAATCTAGTTTCCCCTATAAAAATTTGCAGGAAAGAGATGGGTGAGATTAGAGGTAATATGCCATACATTCTACTCACCCAGATGATATTGCTGAAGTCAGTGGAAATATTTGCATACATCTGGCAAATTATATTAAACTCTTCCCTGATGCCATTAGCCTGACATGAATATATAATCTCAGTTTATTAACTTGAAAGAATTATAATACATGAGTCTTGAAAAATAATCAAGACATCATCTGCCTTGATGTTGGCATAACTCAAAGGTGTTCTGCAGCCTTCTCTCTCTCCACCTAGCAATGACCACACACCACCCAACTGTCTCCATGTGACTCCAATAGCACTAGAAGCACAGCTGATTTTGTTGATGGAAAGCAAAGACAAGAATCTCACAGGTTTTTCGTAACTTGACAAGACTGCTATCAAATACTTTACAGAAACAAATTTTAAAATTCTTCTCATTTCCTAATCTCTTTCCTTCCTTTAATTAGGTGAGTTGATTTTCAACTAAATTGCACTTCAGACTCCGCTGTGGTGTGTGCCCAAGAATATACAAACCAGCTCTCTAAACATCATAAAAGATCCAAGTGGGGTCAGAAGAAGCAAGATACAAAAGAGGCTTTGGATTAACATCTCAGTTGAAATCATCAATATAATGAATTACAGAATCGTAGGAGTTGGAAGGGACCTCTGGATGTTCCCCAGTCCATGTCCCCCAGCTAAAGCAGGTTCCGTGCAGTAGGTTACACAGGAAAGTGTCCAGACAGGTCTTGAATATCCCTGGAGAAGGAGACTCCACCACCTCTCTGGGCAGCCAGTCCAGGGCTTCATCACTCTCAAATAGAGGCTTCTCCTCATGTTTGTATGGAGCCTCGTGTGTTCCAGCGTGTGCCCAATGAAACTTCTGGGAGCCCAGTCCCTGACTACTAACAGGTCAATCTGTACTTGACCATACATAACCACACACCGTGAGAAAGAGAGAGATCTGCATGGTTACGGTTTTCCAACACATTGCAGCACCATGTGAAACAACTTGGGCATTTAAGAATGAAATAGTATCTTCAGACAGCTTTGTTCACAGCATGTACCTCACCTCTAGAAAAGAGTAACACAGAAAAGCCTTCCCCATACTTAACATCAGTGAAAATCAGAACAATTGCTTACAAAATAAAACATGCGTTGCTAGAAAGCAGTAAGAATCAGTTTTGGGGATAAAAACAGTGTTTAAATCAATTTCCCGTGCTCTCATATTTTTACAATAGCTTATACCCCTCATCTTGTCCTGTATTTGGTTTAGTAATTTTATAACAAAACCAGGACAAAACAGTCCCCTTACAGTGGGAAAGAATGAACTGAATTGTATTCCATTTACTTCTGTATAGGCTCTCTCATACAATGAATCTGAAAGTGTCAGGGATATAATAACGACACCATTTATCCAATTCCTTCAAGTGTTATGTTCAGCTTCAGAATTCTTAAAAGCCTAAAAGCCTCAAGTTCTGACGGGATGAGATGTATTCCGTATAAAATAATGCTACAAAACTTCTGATCTCTATATCTGGCTTCCTTTTATTTCTTTATTTAATGTTATACCGCAACTTTTCCATAGAAGAATGGTTTCTGACTTTAAGAGGTGACCACCTCCACTTCCTCAGAATTCTTAAACTCACACTTAGAAAAAAGCAGGCTAAACATGTTATAGTTTTTATGAGTTGAATAGATCGGAGCTAGCTCATTACCTATGAATCAACAACAAAAGAGCATCAGGTTCCACAGAGCAATGAAGGGCCAGCGGTGAAGACCGGTTGTGGTGATCACTGTAGCACAGCTGCTGGACCAGGCCTGCCATCTGCAATACTTCTGGAGGCAGTTGTTCAAAGAAAATCTTTAAGCTCTCCTAAAGACACTATGATCCACATGCAGGGTAATCTAGATCCAAAATGTCTTAGTAAAAGAAAACAGGAACAACCTACCTACCAATTTATCCTTTTTTTTCAGCTGGGCAGAGTAGAGATTCAGAGAAGGAATTGGCATCTATTAAAAGGATTGATGTACAAATCTTCCTAGTGCCCGCTGAATCTCTGCAATAATCATGAAGTGATAAAGTCTATGAATCTGCTGCAGTCTCTAATCTTTAGTGTCTGATCCACAATTACAATGGCAGACCATGGCCTCAGGAGCAGGAGATGCAGCACTGCCAGCTTCTTTGACAGTGAGCCATCAGGATCTCCTGTTCTTCAGCCCTCATGCTGGACTGGGAAATGCCAACATCTTCATTCAGAATATCACAAGCAGAACTGAATATCTAACAAAAAAGACAATGTATTATATGGAAATGCACCTCCATCTTTTATTCATATGGCATCACCCTGGGGGAACAACAAATGCCTCCCACAATTTCTTCTCTCCTCAGCTACAATGAATAACCTCTCATAATTTTTATTGTTATAGAAAGTACAAAGAGACTAAGTAAAGGAAAGTTGCATGAATATTTTTATTTGAATAGCTCTGACAGCACGATCCCTTTAAACTGATAAAAGAAGGCTTGTGGTAAAGAAAAGCTTTTTGGAAGACACACTGTCTACACTAAGTCCACCCTGCATAATACGATGTCAATATGACCTCTTCAAAGAGCTAAAAGTGACTGAAAAATGATGAATATAGTAACGTGTACACACAAGAAGACCATATACACGCTCCATACAGGAGCACGCAGAGAACAGCTAGAAGCCAAGAGGTTAAGTTAACACAAGAGAGCCTTAAACCTGAGGTTCTGCACAAGAAAGGAGAGGATAAGGCCTATTTATCACGTCTGCCCTAAATGGCAGCACATGCCAGGTTGAGAATCAGAACAGGAGCTTGGAAGGAAGAAAGGGTGCCATGTTGCACAAAAGGGGAACGTGCATTCATGGACAGAAACTGTATCAGTCACACCCAGATTGACAAGAAGCATGTTACCAGGTTCCTAAATAAGCTGAGACAACCTTGAGAGAAAAATAGAACAGCTAAAACAGCAATAAAGACAAGCAAGTGTGGATGCCTGATACATAGGACCAATCTGTACATTTTCAGAGCTGTATTTTTTCTTTTCATTTTGAGGGAACCAGCTTAGGGGCTGGTATCCTCCCTGCACACACACTAAGAGAGATCTCCTCCCACTTGGCACTGAAAAGAACACCCGTGGCAAGGCTTAGGTGGTAGGCAGCATTTGTTAGCCTTTGCTTTGGGTAGCAGCACTGGTTGTAATCCAATTGACTGAATAGATTTCTTTTGAATAAGGAAAATAAAACTCAGTTCCCACCAATCTTTTAATAGCAGGTGGCAGAGCTGGATTTTGACAGAGATGGTCTGTAGGTAAAAAAGCATGCCTTTTAGATATGGGTTGTCAAAGTTCAGAGGAGTTTAAAATATATTTCACACACTGGATTCGTAATGCGATCTTAGCATGTCAGCATTCTCTTGGATCTCAACACGAGCATGCAGCTTAGAAAGCTCTACCGGGAGTAACATGCTTTTCTATTTGCTGTGCATGAAAGACCTGAATCAACCCAGATAAATACTCAGAGCGTGGAGATGGATGGGAGAAATAATTATACTGAATTATCTTTTCTCCTGCTTTCTCCACCAAAATAACAGGGAAAACACTTCACAGATGTGTGAACCATGAGACTACAAGTTCTCCTTCCGTATTTTTCACTGAATGGACATGGTAAGGCATTTTATCAGCCGAAGTCAGCAAAATTCCCCACTTGTATCACAGGGGGAAAAACCACTGTATTTCCTTATTTTAGAGACGAAGCAACAAAGACTTAGATGGTTCAAGAGATAACAAAGGAACTCAGCACCAGAATCCCTCCTCTATCCACAACAGTTGTCAGAAAGAGCGCACCATGCCTTCACTTGTCAATATAGTACGGGTAAATTGGTGCTGTTCCTACATGCTCGCTTTTCCAGACAGCACTAAATCCACAGATGAAAGGGCAGTATGAGAGAGCATAGCAATTCCGTGCTCACAAGATGAATGGGAGGCACAAATCTGAGTGGCTCCGCCCGGACTTGCAACTATCAGTACACAGCTACAAACTCTGCCGGAGAATGGGGAATCAACTTTCCAGAAAATATACTCTTACTGCAAATGTAGCAAAAGTTGGGCTTACATTAATAAGAAGAGAAACATGTTTGACTGGAAGACTATAACAAAAACGATTTTCTGCCTCAGAAACATAAGCTTGCTGGTGCATTAGGATTAAATTGCATGAATGTTAAAAATGTTTTTCAGTTGTTAATTTATGCAACTTTAGGTATTGCAAAGCTCCATCCATTAACTCTTCTTAATTGGAAACTCAGATATGCAGTATACCACACAAAATTATTCACTGTGAAATACCAGTCGTCCTTTCTTCCTTTCCCTATTTAGCAGACATC
Source organism: Numida meleagris (assembly GCF_002078875.1). Classification (NCBI taxonomy): domain Eukaryota; kingdom Metazoa; phylum Chordata; class Aves; order Galliformes; family Numididae; genus Numida; species Numida meleagris. The sequence continues at coordinate 9,183,509 of NC_034425.1, forward strand.
CGCTGCAGACAAGCCAAGTTAATACACAAGATTAACCTGTGAGTTGTTCCTGGGTGTCAGCATACACCCACTCCTTCTTACAGTTCTCCAAGTTAACCTAAAAGCAAACTCTAAAAAAGGAGCCCACCCTAAACTTGAGAAATGAAATAATTCTGGTGGACAGTAAACGTGGAAGGGAGCAGTAGCCAGGGTTAAAGTCCCCAAAATATAAAGTGAGAGAACTGCAAAGAGATCCTGAATGGGTGACAGGGTATCACTCCCTGAAAACACAAAGGAGCTGCTAGATGCTTCCCTGCGGCGCTTTACTTGATGGAAGTCTGTGCCATTATGGATTGGAGTACGTAACTGAAGAGGTGAGGAGCAAAGTGCCCCCACTTCTCCCTGCTGCTGCAGAGCCCTTTGCAGCAAAGGTCTGCACTAGGACATCTGCCTGGAGAAGACAGATGTCACAAGCTCACAAGCACCTCCCAGTTGAGCTAGACCACCCACAGCTGCTATTGGAAGCAGGACACTGAGGGAGGAGGCCCTTTTGGGTCATGTCCCAGACTTCAGGTCTTCTGAACAGTGACATTAACTCCATGTGGCCAAACCACTGTCTTAAAATACAGACCTCAAAAGCAAAACACAGACAATGAAATCATGTTTTTTTTCCCCGGAGTCCTGTGCTAAAATACCCTTGATGATAACTGAAGACTCCAAGGGACCACGATTTTAAGCAGTAACACATCCATCATGATGGCAGCTGGATATCACAGAGCTGGGTACAGAATAGAAATCCCAGCTGAACACAAAGATGTCAGGTGTTTGAACAGCCTCATAGACCGAGAATTCTTAAATAAGAATTGAGAGACAAAACGCTACCTACCCTGAGAAGAGAAAGTATTCCATCAAGTATTCAGACATCCATGTTCTCTAACAAGTCACCTTAATAGATTTAATTATGTTTTTGTATACTAAAATCTGCAGCTGAAAGTAAAGAAAGATGTTTTTCTGAGGAGAGAACTGCACTAATAGTAATGTTCAGTGGGATTTGCTGCATTATCCCAGACATCGTTAATATTAATGCTGTGTAGTCACGGTCCTTTATTTTTCTGAAGGCTCAAAAAATTGTATGTGTAGAAGGATAAACAGTAGGTCCGGCCGAACTGCTCCGCCACTTACAGTCTCGTTATCTGCCACACAGAAATCACAGAATGTCCCTAGTTTTAAAACACAGATGGGATTCTTTTTATTTTTCATTTGCATATATTTGGGCAGGTCAAATTTACATAATAATACTCATTTGTCCCGCACTGTTTGTCAGATCTAATTAAGCAGTGGCCTGCCATGAGATGGCAGCACGCTCATAGCTTGCTCACAGGAGAGGTGAGCACGCTCACAGAGGACAGCGCATCTGGCAGCCTCTGCTCAGATAAAGAAAAGACTACACGCGTAATATGCAAGCGAAGGACAAATCCACTGTATGCCAGAACAGTTCAAAATGTAAGATTCTAATAACATAATGATATAGTATTTACAGAAGAGGACATCTTTGCTTCTTTGACCAGCAAGACACTTCAATCAATACTGTTATTGCAGAGCTTAATCCAAATGTCACAGGAGCCTCCTGAGGCCTTGAGGCAGCTGGTAGGAAATAACTGAGCTCGGAGCAGGAGGGGAAGGGCTGTTAGCACAAACCTTCAGACTCTAAGCCTTTCGTGCAAGGCCTCATAGAATATTTCCTATATTTCTGTAATTTCAAAGACGAAAATGATCACATATGAACCACAAGGCCAAGACATTCTTCTGTGCAAAAGCGTTTCATCTGCTGTAAACAGAAAACATTAGAATTCACCAAATTCCCTATCAACTGTAGGAAGGAGGATACAGGCATGCAGCATTAATAACCACGGAAAACACAGCGATGCTAAGGAATTACTGCAGAGATACAACACTGCCATTTTCCTTTATTGTTATAATGAGAGAATCTTGTCCAGAAAACCTTTGAAAAAGAAGCAAATTGTACTTCATTATTCTCAGTCTGTAAAACTAAGCCAGAAGCTACAGCGTCACTTCTTTCCTGCACTCTTTGTAGTACGTTTGACTTTACACATTAGCCTGGAAATAACTGGAAGCAGCTTCTTTGAATTGTCTCTTGTTAGTTTATAAAAGGCTGTCCAGACACTACCTTTAAAACTGCACCACCAAAAGGCTGGCAGAGCTGCTGTTCTGAAACCCCCATCAAGCATTTCTTCAAAACGGAGCCTCCTCTTCCCGGTCCCTTGGGAGTGTCAGCACCACATCATCCCATCCCTCTCCTTCTCACAAGCTTTGTTCTCTCCTGTTGCACGTCCACAAGTACATCTGTCCCTCCCCCAGCACTGCGCTGGGAGACGGAGGAGAACTTGAAAGAAGAGATACTGAGATGTGGCTTTCAAAGTACGAAGAATAGATGTGTCCATTCATATGCCTGTACATATCTCAGAAGCTCCTACTCACTGGGTTTTGAAAAGCTGTCATTATAAAACTGGTATTAAAACATTAACTTTCAGGATGGGAAAAGAAAACAGTGTTTCACTGTTTCATGCTACTGCAAAATACAAACCTCAACAATCGATGAGAAGCATTAAAGTGTAATTATGGTACTTTATATTACATTCCCATAATTGTCTTAGTAATTTTCCCAAAGTAATTTAAACGGGCCTTTTAGATTTTCAAGCAGTGAAACTCCAGATATCATCATCCAAGATAATAGCCTTGAATCAATAACCAAACAAGAAAAAAATCCCCCACAAAACCCACGGGCCAGAAGAGCCTCCTCCTTTCTCAGTGCTTCTGTCAGCGTGACACAGCCAGCCAGTAACTTGCAGTCGCACTCCAGAGCCACAGACTACGTCATACTATTGCATTTCTTCTAGCAGAGACTTTTTATTTGAAGAAGGGATGTATTTTAGAGCCAAGAAGACATCCCGTCCTAAAGTCCTGCAAATGACAATCTCTGCCGTTTTTCACACCCATCATTTGGGCTTCACTGGTGGAAAATAGGCAAATGTGACAGATACTTCTCCTCTACGATAGCTTGAGATTTTTATTCACTGGGGAACATCACATACACAATTCTACTGTTGCACTAGAGGATACCTGATTTTGTTTATCAGAAACAGTATTTCTTGTGAAAGAAAAACCCAGGTACACCGACATCCATCTGTACAAGCATAGCAAGAACGACACAGCTCAAAGAGAAGGCACAGACTGACACACAAGCTGCTGTCCACATCCCGTGGTCTCTATACAGAGCACTATGACCTTGAGCTTGGATATCGCAGTGTCTGAGGGGTGTTTCAACAACTTCAGAAGACTGAATCGTGTTCTCCTTTCCTTCTACTTGGTGATTGTTTGCATTCTTATCTAAGTAGCACAAACAATTTTATCATTAGTTTCAAAGATTTTTTTCTGCAGACACTTTCCCTGCTTCACGTCACCGTGCTACTGAAGCTTCACTAATACAAAATCCATCATGGTATAACGTGATAATTGGACCAGATTGCTGGAGCACAGTGATATTCTGTATTATTACACTGTCATGTCACTTGTTCCTTTTGAGATAAACTAAAGATAATTTGAAACATCTCTTTATCATCTCCTGCCGCAAGGATTTCCTCTTTTTTCTAAACATCCCTAAAACAATAATTTTCAAGCAAAGTTTTTGAAACCAAGAAGGAATAATAAAGCTTTCTTGAACATCTATTTTCATTCATGTAACAAGTAAAAACAAAGAGACACCTAATTTCATTTTTTTTGCGAAGGGTACGGCTAAGGTCGGGAAAAAAGTATAAAAATTTCTGGAATGTCTGAAATCTACAAAGTTTAACGTTAGGATCCAGTTTTAAAATCTCAGATCTTTTCATTTCTTCATAGAAGCTTCCTGTACTTTCTCCTTTGTAATTTCTCCTCCTTTTACTGCTGAACACTATAAACTCCTCTGTAAAACAGCACCTCAGGAGTCTTGCAGCACACCCTGCTCAGCCCACTCTCAGTGCCGTCTAAGAGCATCACTTTCAGCTAGATACGAGCATCCTTGCTGACAAGAGTCCACCCACCAGGTACCAGTTTTACCTACTGTTGTTTTTACCAAAGTTCTACTATTAGATGTAACTTCCAATTGCTTTCAGTTTATATTTTTCTATCTGCAAGTCACAATCAGAGTAAGAGGGCTTCAGCTGAAAACGGGTTGAGAGAAGGAGATTTTGCACTAGGAAAAGCAAAATGCACCACTGCATAGCACTGAAAAAATATTTTCTACTGAGTACTGAGTTTGCCCCCAAACATAATATTTTCACGGTCAAAAAATATCTGCAGTTTGATAAATTTCATTTTCACAGTAACACCAAATAACTCCACTTTCTATGTTTCTTTCATGCCCAGAGCTCTCAAATACAGGTTCTGTGACCGACAGCTCTCCAACTGCATTGCTGAGAACTGGGTGCACACCTTGCTGCGAGGTGATGGTTCTGCTGATGGCCCAGCAATCGGACACCAGCGTGCCCACGAGGTTGCAAACACAGCTCCATACACAGAACGTGTAACACACTGCTCCTTTATCCTGCCATTGTCTGGCAGCATACGCTAAGCAGGTAAGTCTGTTTTGTTTAACCTGCTGCCATCTTACTCATCAAATAGAGTCACACATCAAAAGGCCTTTCTCAATGAAACTTCAATCGCCAGCAAGCTGGTATTAATGTTAGGAAAGAGGGGAGGAAGGGGAATAACAGATGAGAATCAGAGTGAGCTTTCTCCTGCAGGAGGAAGTCAGGGAAGCTAAGTACACGAGAGAATGTTTATTTAAAAGGTTGATTATTTCAGAATCCAATTTAAAACCTCCACATTAAAGCATTTTTCTTGAGTCAGTATTTAATGTCCTCTAAGCAGGGAGGATGGAAGGGCAAAGGTGGGACGTTAATAAGCAAACACCGTCTGCCAGTTTAGAGAGTTGAATCAAGGGCAGCTAGACTCAACACTGGCACATGCTGTAAACAAGCTGCAAGCTCCAGACACTGCAGCAGCCCACCTGGGCCTTTTACACACACACAGCTTAGCACCTTTATTCAGAAAGAAAAGACAATACTCATACAGTTCATTCTATGTTTGCAGACTCTTCAAGACTCAGTAGGTTTACGTTGGGGAATGTGGATGAGCGTTATTTGGTGCTACCCAACTGCAGAAAGTTTAATCTTGGCAACAGTTTACAGATACAGAGAAGTTAGTGAATGTGCGTGTGTGTGCGTGTGTGTGCGTGTGTGTGTGTGTGTGTGTGTTTTTGGTCAAATCTTGATTTATTTTTTGATGCTTTCTCATGCATGGCAGACAAAGTTGACTAAACATAGCAATGATAAGTCAAGCACCAAGTGAAAAAATATTATAAGGCACTGCCACAAGCTTCTTGCGAGTAGCTGACAAATGTTTTTGTTTCCTCCCATGACATATGACATATGGTTCTATCACTGACAATTAGCCTGAAGTTAAAGCAGCATTTATCCTTGCATTATCAATGCGTTGGAACAATTTTAGAGAAAAGTTGTGCTAATAGAACCAAGATGAAATTTTTGCCCCCAGAGCAAGCCTTACACTTGCACAAATGGACAACAGAAAATGTGCATTGAGTAGCACCGTGCACAGCGTTAACAATCTTCAGCACAAGACACTGCCTACACTACGCCAAAAACACTAACACAGATTCTTAAAGGAAACCTGGCTTTGTTATTCAAAATTCCTTTCAGAAAATGAGTATTATTCATGTGGTCTGATGAAGAGTATAAAGGGAACATGGTGAATTCTCAATTTTTATTCCTATTTTTCCTATCAAATAATAGTTGAACAAGATCTCACTGATTTTAAACAAATATATATATTTGGTTGGTTATTAGACAGACTTCTGTGCTATGCTGTTTCATTCTTTATTTGTGGATTACGCTAGTTAATAGAATTTACCTACCATCATTTCCAAAGTGTACTTGGGGGTCTCCAAGCAGAGGAGATGCAGTTTTATTACCACTTGTCTTCACTAGTTGAACGTTTGTGGAAAAGTAATTCCATGTAAGTCTCTACAAATCTGTTGCTTAATCCATCATAAAATTATGCATATGCTATCAATAATCCTATCAAAGGCAAACGTTCAGTATTTTCATCCTGATTTACTCACTGCATTATATATGACTACACTTCCCACCAGCTTGTAGACAAGGTATCCTTTACAAAAGAAGCAGTTATGACAAGTAATTTTTTCATTATTTACTACTGTAACATCCTAGCTATTTTTCAGAGAACTGAAGTTCTTTTCTTCATCGACCAGAACACAAAAACTATTTTTCATTACTTGAAGGGGCATAGGCAACATCTCCCATCAGATCTCCACTTAATTATAACTGGCTCCATTCTTAGATTAAAGGTTGGTGATCTTGCAATGTAAAAAATATTTTTTTTTTTTCAGCTGTGGGCAATTAACAAACTCAGCAGACTGGAAAAAAAAATGCAGACTAAGGCTTTTGGAAAAAGAAAGAAAAAGAAAGAAAAAGAAAAAAAACACCAGAAACCAATTCAATTGCATCCATTGCTTTGACAGCTATATAATTACATGGGCCATAAATTACATTCAGTAATCACCTTGTTTATAATTTAATTCCCTGTAAATGAGTAGTGTAATGGAATGAGATTTTGTAATCACTAGATACACAGTGAGTACTCACTAGAGAGCTCAAAGAAAATCTCCCATCACATTTGTTGTTGACCACCCATTAGGCTTATGATCAAGAGTCAGTGAAGGTCCAAGATGCCAGTGACTATCAAATTCCCTAAAAAGAGGTAACAGAGGAACTGCTCCAACTATGAAGCCATGAACAGAACGGAGTCCTTAGTAACTGCTGCCATTACTACTGTGTTCCTGGTGCACTTTGCTCCTCCTGCACATTATAAGGAAATCATCTGCAAAGCTTGGACAAGCTGGGCGGAGGAAGGCTTGGTAAGAAGGCTTCTATTGCCTCCACCTACCGGAGGATGCAGGACAGACACCCTGCAGACAGAGGTTATGAATTTTCACAACTGCAATTTCCCAGTCCACACTTTATGTCTGCAATGCAGACACTTCAGTGTTTTCTTAAGCTCCCATAATGTTGGCAGGCTACACTTGTTAGTATCAGACTGCTCCAGAGGCATTTTACAGAGCTCTCCCACCTCCAATAAGCCATCTTCAATCACAATGGTTGATAATTACAGTTTCTTTGCATCAGTAATAGTTGACTATACTTCCTACATTCCACAAAGGCAAACAAAAAGCAAAGCAAGAGACATGAAAGCAGTGTATATAGTCTCTAGCCCAATTAAGACAGGGAAATTTCAAATACATATTCCAGGTTTACTCACTCAGCAACAGAGCTGTGCTGCTACAAAATCCAAACAAACAGCACCTGCACCTAACTTGGAGCTGGTAGCTACAAGTCCTAATTACCTATTCAAATCTGAGCTGGTTATGCAGCACCTCCTCTACATTAATCACCGTCCACCTAGAACTAATCCTGGCAGCAGAGATGATAAAGCAAAAAAAAAAAAAAAAAGGAAAAAGTGGGTTCTGAAGGTTAATGTGCACAGCTGTCATGGGCTGACAAGGAGGAAAAAAGGCTAGATGTGGGATTGTGCAAGTTTCTATATCCTGCAGCCAGCAAGATGATGTGCTTTCAGAGCTCTTTTCTTCTAGAGATAATGGCACTGCTCCAAAAAACGAGTCTATTCAAAATAGAGGAGTAAGTTGCCATACAAATTTCTGCCTGCATTAAGTATCCTGATGCATTGTTTTCTTTTGGATGTCTCAGCTTCTATTTCTTCACATGGAGTTTACAGGTCTAAATTCAGATCAACAGCTGCAATGAGAGGGAAACGTTTGCAACTTTGAGCTGCAGCACGCTGTTCCATGGGAGGAAAACGAGGACTCTGTACTAATAGGCACTACCTAAATACACAGACCAACCAATTAAACAGTCTATATACGTACCCTTCCCAGAAATGCTTTGCTTCATGAGCCATGGCATTGCTTCCCAGACTACAGCTACTTCAAAACATAAACAAAAAATAGCTCTTACAGCTTTTTTTCTACATAGATAGAAAACAGATTATCATTTGGGAGATGTGTTCTCCAAACCCATATTCAAATGAGTTTCATACCTCTCATGCTGGTTACCTTCATTTGCATCTGGGAGCCTTACTCATGTTCTGCATACCCAGAAGAAAGATAAGAGGGCACATTATGAAGATCAGTAGGGAGGGCTGAAATTAAGCATTCACTGGTACACCAAGGAGGCTTCAGTGTTCAGTAATGAAGCAATAATCATCAAGGTAGATTAATGATTGTCTGAGAGAGTTCATCGCCTTGGGCCATTAACCCTCGTGTGGTTATTAATTTTGCAAAAGACATCTTGTGCTGCTGAGGTCATTACTGCTGTTATTAACTAATGAAAGATAAAACATCTGAAGTTCCCTCTCTCATATATTTAGATATTCACACACCCATTTCTGTATTGTACATGTGCCTGATTAAATTGGTCATTTAAAAAGTAAACGGGGTAAGTGTGTGGGGAGGTCAGAGTACCCATAAGAAAGGCAAATTACCATAGACAGCTCTGTTCTGCCATCCAGGCAGTTTCCAGCGTCCCAAGCAATGTGATTTAGTAGGGCAGAAACAGAATTGCCAATAATTAAAGTCTTTTTTTCCCCCTACAATAAGCAGAGACATAGCCTATAGTACCACAAAGTTAAGCGTCAAAAGGAGCTAGAAATATCTGAGACGAAGCTGCTTTGTGACAAAGCAGTCAGCAATTTCCACTGCTCCAGTGTTGGCAACAGGTTGCATAGAAGCAAAGTTACAGGAAAGGCCAGTGTAAGTAGTAACCCTTTGAGACACCATTAATTAGCTGGTGAATAGTCCATGGTCCTCCACCTCCATGTCATCCTGTATTAGCATGTTGTTCCAAATCCACTTACATCAACGCAGGTTTGGTCCCCCCTTCCTTTTGCACCCGCATATCCCAAAGGGCAGGGGTAAAGAGGAAGAATGGCAACAGTGCAAACTACCTTCCCGTTGTGGGCTGCACCCAAGGAGGTAACATCACAGAGTTAATCCTGAAGGAAAACAAGGCACAGAGCCACTTGTGTGATGCCAGCTTGTGTTTCATTGCTCATTTTCCATTTGCTTTCGTTCCTGGCTCAGCCTTCAGCGTACAGGTCACCTTTGCACTTCCTTTGCACAAGGGAATAGTCTGCTGTATTATCTGGCACATTTCCGCAAAGAAATGATTCCTATAGAGTTGTAGAGATGGGAAAGAAAAACCTGTGTAATACTTCAAGAGGTTCCTCGTGAAACATAATTGTTAGAATAACGATGATTCGGTGGGCATCTAGTAAAGAAATGACTGAAAGATTCAAAAGAAAATAATAAAATGCAATAATTATGTTACAAGACTGTTTTTTTGTTTTGCTTTTATGTGTGTGGGGGGAGGAGGTTGTAGCTTTGTTGTTTGGTTTTTTTTTTACTGAAAGGTCATCAAATGGATAATAAAGTTGTCTAGACCACTTGCATATATGTACCTTAAAAATCAAAGTGGAAAGAAAATTCAGAGGCTTCCTTCTTTTGTAAATACTGATCTTACTGCTTATTTCTTTTTCATCAAACTAAAGGTAACAAAATCTTCTAAAGGAATAATTTAGAATATTCCTAAGTGAACTCTTCTGCACTTTATTTTTGTAGAATTTAAAAGTTGCGTCTTTTTTTTTTAATTAGACCTTAGATATGTTTCACCATCCCAATCCATGTAGTTCTAATGCTGTGTACAGTCAGCATCAGTAGCTAATTTGGCCAACATTCTTCCTTCACAGCCTTTTCTCTTCAATTCTACTGGCAATGCTGTTTCCTAAAAACAAGCCTCAGGATCAGTGTTTAGAGGACATGAGGACTGTAAGATAACATAAGAATCCAAATCAAAGTAGGGAGAAAAAAGCTCCTAAACATGTTCATCTGAAGTAACTCCCTAACACAGGAACAGCCAGTAATGACAGTTAGTGGGTATGTGAGTTCTTTCGAAGGCTATCAATATAGGAAAAAAATGATGAGCTTCGTAGACTGTACATCTAGCTAGGGATTGAAGATTATTAATATTTAATATGAATGTATCACTCCTCAGCAGGCCTGGGGAGAACACGATACACTGCTCATGTTGGCAGTTAGCACAAAGTTGCCCAGGAATAAAGACCTACAGAAACAGAAGGCCTTGGAACAAAACCAGCAGTTGTATGTAGTTCTTTCTGGTATGAACACAGAGATGAACTGAGGCAAGGAGGGATTACTTTGGGTACCAACACATCTCGTTTCACGGAGCCATCAAGGCCTTGTACATCAGTATGCACCCCCAGCTCCCATGACTGCCTTAAAAGAGGTACTAAGTCCTCTGGAAAGTAAAATGATTCTGTGAACTTGGGAACTCCGTGTTTGCAAAGAGGCTATGGCAGAGAATTCTAGATGAGACATACAGGAACAGGCTGGAAGAAATACTGCCAGCTATAAACCAGGGCCGTGCTTTTCACTGGCTTTACTTGTGATCTTTCGTTTCCAACCTTGCCCAGAAAACCTTGACCTTCACTCCTGTTAAATCTTTTCTTTGTTTACTATTAAACCTGTCTAGCATTCAGGGGCAAGGTGAATGAAGATAAAAACTGACAAGTTAAGGAAACTCTCTTCTCTGAGATCATGAATCAGGATAATGCAGAAGTTGTGGCCAGGCTTGAGAGACTCCAACCTTGAGCAACCTAAGGCTGAAGTCACCTTTCTGTGTGTGTTACATCAGGAAGAGTGCCTGCCTTATCAGCTTTTCCTACTGACAGGAAAACCCCAGCATCATTATACAAGGAGGCAGTGACAAAACTCCAGATGAACAAAAAACATCACAGAAAGTGAAAGAAGGTAAAAAGAAGTTATACTCGGGTACAAATCTGATCAGGAATCGTTTGGATTCCTGTCACAACAAAAATACTTCAAATAAACAACAACATTTTACTGGGAAAAGTTCATAGATTAAAGTCAATAAAGACTGAATTGAAAACAGAATTTATTTTAACTTTCCCTGTGCCCCATAAATTTTCTTTCTCTTGCCACACTTACCACACAAATAGCAATTGAAATGGAAAGCTATTGTCAATTGAAACTTCAGCATTTAAAAACAGATCAGCTCAAGGAGGCATTTGTAAACATATTTCACCAGGAAGAGGAAGGCAAAACTTATTTTCAAACTACTCTATGAACACTCCTAGTAATGATGTGCATGTCCTACTACATGTGTTTACTGAATCTTCAGCATCTCCCTAAAGATAGGAATGGCTTTTTGTAGCCAGACAACTTCTTCCATTTGTGGCAACAATAATAAACCTTGATAAAAATTTAGTCATGGAAAGGAGCTACAAATAGATGATAATGGAAAAAGCAGCTCTTTATCCAAAGCCTATCATAAAAGAAACCTTGCTCTGACCATCACTGCCAATTTCGCAATATATAGCATCAGGAAGTTAAACAGAAAGGCCATTGCACACCTATTCAGTACCAATATCTTTAATCACAACCTCAAAACTCCACTCCCAAGGCACATTCCAGCAGCCTCTACCTGTGTGCTCTTCCCAGCAATTTTCAGAGTACTCAATGTTTCTGCCATTTTGAAAAAACAGGAGTATTTCAGGCACCTGCCGTTACTTTGTATCTTTTCATTACTTCTTCTCAGCACACTGAAGCTTTTAGGAAAAAGTGAGGAAGACCCAATTCTGCTCTATCTTTACAGTGCCATTGACTTTGACAAGGAACACATTCAAAAGTTAAGATAGTGATATAGTGATTTAATAGTGTTAGCTAGCACTGAAAGAAACATAAAGAAACAAAAACAAAAAAAAACACCAAAATCTTTAAGACTCTCACTTCTCATCGCTACAGACCTGGAGAACAATAAGTGACCAGCAAGGATGGCGAGCAGCAAGCAAAGCCTTCATACAATTCTTCACATTGTCAGTACAGGGAGGGAAAAAGCCCTCCTCTGCAGACATGCTCAACTCCAGACCACAGATCAGGCACTGAGCTAATTAAGTGCAGTTTCCAAATGGGCTTTTTACCAAGGGCATATTCACAACCCAAGCAAATCAGACAAGCAGCCAGGGCAGCAAACAACCAGGCTTCTTCCTTCTTTCTATCTGCATTTTGTGATTTTACTGCCAGTGCCATCTCTGGAACAGCAAAGAGGAGAGAGCACCCGTCAGAAAGCGCAGCGCTTCTGCCTGCTGCAACCTGGACGTAGGTGGGTCCCCACCCCCCGGCTCAGCTGTTAGGTTGGCACAGGGAGGGCACGCAGCCAACCCACGGCGCTTGGCTTGCAGGAGGATACACAAGCACACATTCATACCCATGTGCCCAGACTCACATGTGATCATCAGCCAACAACACAGCGAGGCCATCCTGTGAACACAGCGCTCCTCCTGTAAACAAGACCCCGAGCACGACGCCTGGCTCCCCGCCCCACAGCGAGCCCTCAGCTGAGGCTCCACGCAGCACGGCGCAAGCTGTTCTGCTGGACACGAGGATGCACACAGTATATCACAGGATTAATGATGAAAGGAATTCACTCGGCCATTTTCTACCAATTTTATACCACAGGCACTAATACTTGCTGTTTAACACACAAATTCAGCAACAATGCATTCTGTTTATTTTATTTAGACATGCATTTACAAGTGCTGCTTAGCTAGAGACCAGCTGTCAGCAGAGTGAACTGCTTTGCTCTTCTGAACAGAAACAGTGGTGAAAGCCCACTTAGGGCAGCAACTGTAACTAGTATTCATCTTAAGATTAGCACCTGACTTCAGAGATGATGACAACTTAATAGAAAGCACAGCAGTACCCACCTGGGAAGCTTCTGAACACAAGAACTGCAAGGTCTTTAATGGCTTACGGTCCTGTTTTGTCTATTTCTGCACTTTATTTGTTAAACAAATTACCTTTCCTCCATGCCCTCACCCCAAAAGGCACTGTATTTATTTCTTTGGCTGCACCCATAATGAGGTAAGTGTTCTCTCACCCGCTCCTAGTGTTTTCTTTGGGGTTATCTGATAACACGTCCTCCAGAGGAGAAACAAATGCCTTGAGAAGCTCCCAGAGCCCTTGCTACACCTTAAGTCAAGCACCCTGTAGCAGGCAGCTGAGCCCGATTCAGAGCAAGACATCGCACTAATCAATGGGGAGATTATTTGTCTACTTTCCCTGCTGCTTCTTATGAGCTAAGTATATTTGTACATACATAATCCTTATCTATTGAAGCACTAGAGAACAGTACATGCAACTTCCCAAGCCTGAAGCTATTGCTAACAGGCAAAGACTGCCCACCACCTGCCATGCTTAGCTTGCATTATGTCCATCACTCGGGGTTCCACAATACACAGTCACCAGAAATGCACTGCACCCCACAGGAAACTCCCACCACTGCCCGTGGCTGGCAACCAGGCGATGCAGCGATTCCAGTGCCAATGGTGTCACTGGGGTACAAGTGCTCAGGAGTTTACTGGTGACCTTTACCCAGGATTGAGCCTCAGGTGATGGCAAGAATTAATTTTTATCACCCAAGAGTAAATTGCAATAGTGAATCAAATACATTAGAGGAATCTTTTTTGAATACACAATTCATTTTCATAGTGTCATCACCCAAAAATGTAATTAACATAAAAGGTTGGAAATACAGCTTTAAATAAAGACAATTTCCTGTAGCACTTTGAAACAAAGATGTATTTCTACTTTAATCCTGGATTGAAGATCTGGTTTTAATTTCCATAGAAATGAGATTCCCTTCCCAGTGACTGAGCTGACTGTAAGTATACAGCAACCCAGACCTGAGAGAAAGGACTGAAGTTTAATGAAAATTTAAACAGACTGTAAAGAAAATAAATTATTCCCATTATCTGTAAATAAATAGTTTGGTGGCTCTTCCTCCTTCCCTCACTCCATCCTCTACCACTGTGTAACAATGCCCATGCGCTGACCTGCCAGAGGAGCAGCTGCTCAGCACCAACCCTCCCTGTTGACCAGGAGTCCTCGTGCTCCCCGGTACCACCAGTGCCAGGAACAAGTCAGCACTGGTAGCAAAACTATCTTCCTTCTACATCACATACTTGTAAATGAAAACCAAATGGAGCAGAATTTGAGCAAGTGCACCTGAGGGCAAACTATTACGGCAAGGAATGCTGAAAAAAATTACTGCTTTCCTAAAGCCTGTGTGTTCTATGCGTATGTATAGCATAAAAGTTAGATCATTCATACGTTGAAGGAAAAAAAAAAAAACAGAAGTGAAGAATGACTGGAAATCAAAAGGGAAATCATGTAATTTTTATTTGATTTCCAATATTTAGCATAGTTTTCTTCTCTATCTTTATAATAGCATTTGACCAAAAAGCTTGCATCTTAATTACTTCATTAATGGGTACTTTGTTAGTCCAGACCTTACCGCGTGTAACCTCTACCATACCACCTGGAGGTTACAATTAAGGTTAGGGACATGACTGCATTTTCACTACCAAGATTTAAAGAAGTCTTTCTGCTCCAGGACACTTAGAGCAATGCGTGACATCACTGAGGAGAAAAAAAAAAATCTCTTCTCACAAATTGAAAACTAAAGGAAATTTTCAACTGAACTCTATGAAATAAGAGTAGAAGCCAGCACCCCTGGGAGTGCTTTAAACACAACCTCTTTCTTGTATTTATATTATTACAGGCCAATTTAGCAGCAAAGCAAAAGTATAATTCTTCCTCCTCATGGCAGAGGTTAATATCTGCTTTTGTGTTGATTTTGCAGAAGCCAAAAGTCAGGAGCAAATGTCTTACCAGACTTAACCTTGTTCTTTCATTTGTCAGTCACACCCTATATCAAATAGATTATTGAATAGCAATCCAAACATAATGAGCTGGTGATTAACAAAACATAGCGCTTCCGTAGCAAGGCAGAGAGTAGAGCTACTGCATCTCAATTACGGAGCACAGGCAAACAGCAACCTAGTCATTAAGCAGGGCCCCCACTCTGCATGACTGATATTAATGGAATATTAGACTAGCAGGTGCTGCTTTGCTCCGTTAAATCTTCAGCAAATTCAATTTAGTACAGAAAATAAACAGAGCACATTTGTTCCCCTCAACAAATATTTGCATATTTTCCTTACTAAATCTGCAGTTTGCAGATCTATCTGGGAAAAGACACAAAGACAGTCGAAAGAGAGTTGATTTTCAGGTCATTTGGATGTAAATTTAGTGGAACGAACCCTCTGTGTATAATGACATGCACAGTGAACAACCACGGGCTCTTTTCTCACTACTTTTGCCTCAAGTTTTACACAAGGGAGAAAACAGTATCTAGTACATTAACCACAGGCGTTTCCCCTTAACAATAAGCATGGGTTTTTTTAGTTCAATTATTTGTTCCTCAAACTCAAATCCTGGGGCAGATCTCCATCTGGCACTACTGGGCGTAATTCCCCACTTATCCCTCTGTACGTGAGAAAAGGGCGGCTGCATTTGCTCTGAGGGATAAAAGGAAATCCGCACGCAGGCCGCATGAGCTCGCCCTTGCTGTTACACAATTCTCTTATGTGAATTCTCCTGCTAATTTTATTTGGATAGTATATATTTCATTTCCTGTTTCAAGGTCTACAGCTGCAAACATTAATACATCCCGGTAGCTCTACTCACTCCATTAATCAAGCACTAAAATTGCACGGGGTAATTCACGACAATATTTATCCGGTAATTATCTACAGTCCTTGCATCACAAAATTTTACCAATCCTAGAAAGCATTTCTGAAAATGACTGGAAGAGGTCAGGGTTTAGCACTGGGACCCAGCACAGAAGGTTCCTGTTTTCCTGAAGCAATACAAAGTGCTGGCGCTGGCATGTCCCAGCCCAAGGGGCGATGGACGCTTCCCGCACGGGGCCAGCAGCAGCCGCCCTCCAGCCCTGGTCTCACAGAGCACAGCTTTGCAAGGCAACGCTCACAGCGTGTTTAAATCACCGCTTTTTCAAGATGCATGGTAGTATTAAAAAATATCAACATCACAATTGGAAATAGTGTCAATCACGACATTTTCAGTTCACTTTTTTCTTACCTTCTTATGTCTATATTGGAGAACAGTTCTCTAGAGATTTTTAACTGTAATTAGTAACTCTCTTCTTCCCCAACCCATTTTTTTTGTCGTTGTTGGAAATAAGCCTTGCTGGAGCTTACCTCAGAGATTCAAGCCTAAAAGCTCTCTAAATCTCTTCTAAAACCATATATACATCTAAGCAGTGAGATTTCTCACTCAAAAAAACAGGGCTTTAGTTTCCCACATGCAATGATTTAATCATTTCCATTGTACGAGAAAATATGCAAGCCACTTCAAGGTTTTCCAGACAGAATATAGATCTATATGTTACGTATTTTCCTCATTTACTTCTGTGATGCGGGAGTGTGAGTCTAACTGATCATACACTGACAATGATACTTCCGCTAAAATCGATCCGTCTGCTCACAGAAAGCATCCACTGACGTGAGTTAAGAATTCAGAATCTGTTCTGTGTCAGGAGTATCTGCTTCTACACTGAGCCCCCGAGTCACTTCGCTAACCCGACGCTAATCAGAGCCAAGTGACAAACTCTTCATTTTGTTGCAGGATTTATTCTTTTAACGTCAAAATGTTCCTGCCACAACATTAGTGCAGTAGGGCAAACACTGCATGTGCCATTGTCCGCAGCTACCAAACCACATCGCACACAGAAGGCTGGAGAAGCTGCGTGCAACAGGTTTTTAATTTGTTTGCCTGCTCGTGGCATAGCTGCGTCTGGAAGAGGTTCCTTGGCTCAGGAAGGCTGGGGCCAAAGGGCAATACTGGAAACCAGAGTACATGTTTAGGCCTCAGAAAATCAATGGATTTGTTTGCCTAGCACCTGTATTTGGGGAAAGGAGTCTCAAGTCCTGGGATTCACCCCCATGACGAGGCATTCAAAAAGCTAAAGAGAAATACAAATAAAGAAAACTTTTTAAAGACTATTTCCTGAATGAGAATATATTGCCACTTATTCTGTGACCTTGAGGTGGATTAAAGCAGTTCTGTTTTCTGAAGCAAAGACATACGTGAGATTTTTTTCCCTTTTTCATATCAAATTTCCAGAAAAAGAAAAAAAAAAAAAAACACCCCTTCCAAGGTTAAACATGCAGTACCTTGGTTTGTCCACACCTAGATTTTACAAAAAGCTTATTACTAAACCTCTAAATTAAGAAAAAACTTATCTGCTATTCAGGATGGCCCTAACAATGTGAGTATTGAGCGGCAGCTCTCGTTTCAAAATTACAGCTGCCCTGGAGGTGTGCAGGAAGGCTTCTAACATTTCAATTAATTATTTTCAGAAGAGAAAATTTAAAAAGCAACACACTACATCAAGTTATTCTTTTATCTTATAAAAGGTTGGAAAAGTAACTACATTTAAATTTATTTTTCTTAAAAAAAAAAAAAGATATTCAACAGGATCAGGATTGATTGCATTGATTGCAGAATTCAGATAGAAAAAAATCATTCTTGTAGGTACTTTGAGAACAACCACTCAAACCATAACACAATCTTTGATAGCTTGATCAATACTAGTTTAAGCAGCAATAAAACTTGCTTTGCACCAAAAGTCAATTTTGTACACAAAAGGGTGAGCTCAGGAGTTTTCTAAATATTTTTTGCTATAATAAAAGTGTTTTACTTTGCCACTTCAGGACAGATCGATTGTCAGATATATACCATATGTTTCTGTGAAAACCAGGACAGAAAATATATATAAACCTATACACTAAGGTTTAAACAATAATGAAATAAAGCTTACAATAAAACTGACGGAGCACTTTTAAATAGAATTACTTTTAACACATCGTATTTTACCCCCACTGCTGGGGTCAGTAGGAGGCAGAAGTGCCTCAGAAGACAGCAGTTTTAAGCACAGCGTGAAGGTTGAACTCCACGTTCCACACTGCATGAACGGGACGGCTGGCGGGGCGAGGTGAGCAGAATGAGGCTTGCTGATAAGGAAATGTTTTCTTCTGGATGAGGGAAGTTTCTACAAGTATTATTAGCACAGAAAAATCTGCATGATGTTAACACGACCTGCGGACCAGCCGCTGGGTGCGAGGGACTCAACCCAGTCCCCAGACAGCTGCTGTATTATCACCCGGTGCAGTGTTACCCAGCCCGTGTTTTCTGTCCTCTGTTACACCCGCTATGATGTGCTCGAAGGACAATTTGCTTTCTCTGTTCTATTTCTTCACCAAAATCAGTTGCAGGAATACCTGCTGATCTTATGTTCCCTCAATATCACATTACAAAGTGACTTCTCAGGGAGCTGAAAAATACGCATTTAACTCTTAGCCACAGACACTAGAAAATTAAGCTACCTGATTTCTCCTGGTACATACCCACCGTGTTAGTCAATAGACTTACTAACTTTAGAGTTGGCCAAAATACATAGACACGAGTTTTAAAAGCAAGAAAGACATTTTCCAAAGCCCTGCCATCTGCGGTACATTGTATATGAATAATCCACCTTTCCAACTCATGCTGTTACCCTGCCTCTCGATATATTAGGCCAAAGCCATGAACTGATTTCTCTCTCAGCAAGAACAAGCCTTTCCTTCATGTAAGCTCTTATTTCCATTTCTAGAGAATCAAATTCCACACCAGGACTCCAGAATCTTCAGAATTACCACAGTTCTCTGTGCATTCAAAACTTCAATAAGCAAAGCAGTATTGTTTCTTATTTTACGGACAATAAAAATATAACTACCCGACCTACAGAGAAACTTGGTATTTCGCCCTTGAAAGAATACAGGATAGAAAATGGAATAGCTAAAAGATAAACAGTGAGAAAAGAGTTTCAAACCTCTGACAACTTCTTCTACATACCCACCTGCTGGGTGAGACATCTACGCTATTTGCAGATATAGCCCCAGCCCTGGATAAAGCTTTGAAGTGTTATACAGCATTGTTTTAGCTCCCAAAAGAACAAATAAAAGTGTCCTAGAGCTCAAAACCCATGGGGAATTGTCCCAGAAATTAAGGCACCAATACTGGTAAAGGAGGAGGCTTCGTGGAAGTAACTGCTTGAAGAACAGGCTATCATTTCCAACTGGGAGTTGGGGTGTTGGTATTTGACCAAATCCGAATTTCCATCCTTGCTTCTTTGTTTTCCTAAAACTATTGCATGCATTAATTTTAGCTACAATCTTGCCACCATTCACTCAAATTCAATATGCACTACATAAGATTTAAACCATCTCTTCACCATCTTTGCACAACGTTTCCTAAAAACTCTTAGCTGCATATTACGTGCCCACAAGAAGAATAAGAGAATAAGTAACCTCTGATTACTGCTGTATCACAATTAACACCAGGTCGCATCTGCCTGTATGCTTCAGCTGGGTTGCATCATCCTGCCAACGCACTGCAGCCACAAACCCACCCTCACCAGGTTTACAGCCGCTTTGTGTCTGCTGAGTGATTGCAAAGCAGCTGCTGCAAATCAGCGACTCTGACTGAATAAAATAACGTTAATGAATTGGAATTATCCTTTCAATATCAACAGCCAAAGTGCAATTCCTTTGCTGTGAGAATCAGGGCCTGATCCAAAGGCCACTGCAAACAAGGACATGTACTTGGCATCAAAGGGAGCATCTGATTATCACGAGCAGATTCTTCAACAGGCTTTTTCTCTTTTTCCTTATCCAATTTGGGGCTTAGATCAGGCCATAAGCAACAAAATTTTACATGGTTTAAAATTTCTCTATTGATCAGTAGCAATCCGTAAGCTTTAAGTGGGCTCCAGCAACACTGCCATTGCTGGAGGGGGAGCTGGGTGCCCGCAGCCCCGCTCGCAGTGTGCTGCCCAAGAGCCATCGCATCCCAGTGTCAAGGAGGCACCCACTGTGACAGAGAGGGTGGGGAAAGGATAACTTGTTAAATTACTACAATGAGAATGCCACTACCACTTTGTATCTAACCCTTTTGAAAAATTATATCGTTTGATTTGTAAGAAGTGGGATTTCTATCTTGAGTTTTGGAAACAGTCTCCTATTTTTACACATTTACATGAGATATAAATCTAGCACATTTAAGATGACTAGTGCTACACAGATGATGAAAGCAACGCATAAAATAAGTTTGAGCTTCACTTCATGAAGTCAAAAACTTGCTGTTATAGAAAGAAAAGGCAAAGAACAAAAGCACACTTCCCTTTATCCTATAGTATTCATAAGGAAATTGAAAGATGGAATTGAATTCACTGATCACGCTTTGAGTACTCCTTTCACTCACGTTTCAGGTCTCTTTGGGGTCAGCACGCCTCACTTCATCAGAACTTTTCAGAGACAAAGGGAGGGGAAGCCAGGCAGCTTCACCAAGAACCTCTAAGGCACCTGTGGAACCAGAGCTGTGCTGCCTGGCAGCTGGAATCGGGGCCTGGTGTGAAACTCAGAGCAATCCTGAGCTAGGAGAACACACACCTCTGTGTGGCCCTATGGGGAAACTGATGGCAGGCTCGTGCTGCTGGCCAGGAATGCCGACACAGCACAGCTCCTACACGGGGTGGCACCACAGACAACACAGGACCACCAAGTTCTCCATAGAAGTCCCTACCAGAGCCAGTGAAAATCTAGGCTTCTTAAGCCTGGGAGAAATAAGCACAAATCACGTTCAAGGCTCAAGGCAAGTACCTAGATCTTAGGTTCTGACTGGTAACTGTATGAGAACACAAAGATAGATAACCTTTGACAGAGTTATTTGGTAACTATTTTTTAATGTTTGAAGGAAACTCAAAGAGATTTCATAAAACCTGCAGTGTCTTCTTTCTAACATGACGTATTTCTCACAGGGTTTTTTCCCTACTAATAGAAGACCTAATACCATAAAAGCAATGTGCCCCTATTCTGATTCAAGACAATGGACAAAGCTGTAGGAGCCTCTTAAGTGGCAAATGCTACCATTCCAGCTCCTTAAAGCAAGGATCGTTTGCAAAGTGGAAAGCCACACAATTATTTTACGAAGGAACCAAAACATGAGTGATTATTTCTGAATATTTTTTCTATCTTTCAAAACACCGCTTCCCTCAAAGTCTCCAGATCAGTGAACATACTGAATTTTAAAGTCTCTTCAGGTCAAAACGAAGGTTGGAAGATAGATTTTCATTCTCTGTGCAGCTAGGTCGGCCATTTTCTTTGTGCGAATTCTAGAAAATGAAAATTCTCCGCTTGCTCACACAAGCAGAAGGGATTTATGTTGCTTGACACTGGTGTGCACAACTGCAAAAATAAAAGATGGTTTCGATAAACTTTGTTAGAGAAAGCCTTTCTCTCAGCCTGCATTTCCATACAGAACTAACTTTTTTTAAAGGAAACAAACCCTGTAAATGTTGCCTGTTAACTGCTACTGCAAGGCAATAGTTCATATATACGAACCACTCGGGCTCAACAGCAGAGGCTGCCTGCTCCCCAGGGGCGTTTGGTTGATGCCGGAGGCCCAGCTGGGTTGGACTCTCTCCCTCAAATGCTACCTACTTGATGCCTACCATTTTTGCCCCTTGAGGTCTATAACTTAGTACTGAATATATACACATGTGTACACAGACATATTTCTCAATAGGAAGTACAGCGTTTTGACTCTAAAGTTATCAGATTGAGATTTCTCATTTGCTACTTAGAAACTTTGAATATAAAGAAAATGAAGATTCTTCCAAAACTTTTGAGGCACTATATCCACCTGTCAGCTGGACTAACGGTAAAAAGAAGGGAGCCTGCACTCCTCAGCACTGCTCTAGCTTGGCACAAGAGCTCTGTGGTTCAGAAAGACACCAAGAGCCTTTAAAAATCCCTGACGGGTGAAGTACGTGACCACAAGCAACTTCCTGAGGTGGCTGCACTCGTTAACAAGGCAGCCATCAGAACGCAGCACTTCAGTGTGTCTGTGGGTGAGCCATAAAGGAAAAACCTTAAAGAACAATATAGATTCCATTAAAGAAGGGAAGAAAAGCCTGTGCCAAAGATGCATAAAACTCAAAGGAACACTGTACCCGCGTGATTTCTATTCTGTTGTGTTCTACCTGCAATATCCCTCACATGTTTCAACCAGGCTTTCTTTTTTTCTATCTATGGACAACTTCTGCTCAATTAAATTTTATTTTGGTGCACGAGACACATCAGCCTTCCCCTTCACAAGGGGATTTCTATTAACAGGAAAAAAAACCCAAAATCTTTGTAAATAACATTTCTTCTAATCCTGGTCTTCTGTCGAGCATTAGTGTAAGCAACGTCAGCTCCTCACTGCAGAGGCAGCGGGCACTTAACCCACTCTTTCCAATCAGATACGAGAAGCTCTGTTCTTGCTGCAGGAAATGGGTTCCTTTGTGTGCCAGCTTTATTTCCTCAGGTATCATCTGCCTCTGCAGATGTGAGCCATTAAGATCAGAACAACCAAAAGCAATATTTCTATATAATTAAACATTTTAACGTAGTAAAGTAGGTATGGTACAGAAATCATTAAATGTCTCCCTTCAGGAACGTAGCAGCCATCAAACTCAATATGCTGCTCTTAAGAAGTCTAGATTCAGGGCCTCTATCAGTAACGCGTGCTACAGGAAAATTTAAGATCCATTGGCAGAACACTTAGATACAGCAGTTACATCTCGCATCTGGGAATGCTTTCATGATCAGAAGGAGGAACACATCCTACAGAGAAGTGCATAAAAATGGAGCATTTCACTAATGATGTTTCTATATATTTTTTATGCACAACTTAAATGGCCTTGTGCCCTCTAATTAGGGATGATGCATTACGGTAAGTCAAAAAAAGAAAAATGAAGACTATGAATCTCATCCTTCCACCACATGACGCCTGTGTCCCCCCGCAGTGAAACGAGGAACATATTTTCCATAAAAGAAATCATCTTCACTGGGTTTTAGTGCTTCTCTCCAAAGCACAAGGAAGAGCCTATGAAGACCCAAACTCCCCATAAGGGACGATGGTATTTCAGTCAGGTTAACCTGTGGGACGCACGGAACAGCACGGACGATCGTTCCCAGCTATGGCCAAACTAAGCACACAGAAAGGAAAGCCGGGAGCTTTGTGCTAGGGCACACGTGGCACAGCAGAGCTAGAGGAACGTCCCCTTACGCTATCAAGAAACAATCTAATAGACAAAAATATTACATTGTGAAAGTCTTGAAGTACAGGGAAAAAGCAGAAGAGTCGAAAACAATGAAAAAAAATAAAACAATACCTGGAATTAAGAGAGAAACCGCTTAATCCAATAGTGTCTCTTTTCCCGACACTGAGGCAAAGGGGTGCTACAAAGCTACATTTTGTGAATAAATATTTATTTTCAGTTAACTTCATTGTTGCAGCAATTCCTCTGTACCCATAAAACTGCTTAGAGTTGTGTCAAAAGAAAGTCTCTCCATGTATCCTCCTGATAATTATTTCCTTCCTTTTAAGAAAGGGTCGATGCAAACTACGTACTTCACGCTCAGCCGCAGCGCACACCTCTCTAATATTCCTTCCGGAGCCTTATCCATCACGCCCTTTTGCATTCAAGAACCCTGCCAGTGACTGTCAAACACCCTTCTATCACTACAGGCAGTAAAGTGAACCATCCTCCGCGCCTCACCCCAGACGGGTTGCGGTTTTACGGGGGCTGCAGACGCGCTCGGCTCCGCTCTGCCCTGGAGAGCACGCGTGCTGCTGGCTGCTGGCTGCTCGCTCACACACCGCGCCTCGCCCCGCCGCGCACAGCCCGGCCGCCCCCGGAGCTCGAGCTCCCTCCTGCAGGCGGCACAGCCCGGGGCAGCTGCTCGGGCCGGGCCCTGCAGCGCTCTCCGGCTTCTCTCAAGTCCGTCACCCGGAATCGTGGCTTACCCCGAGCGGGAAGGGATCCACAGGGAGCACGGAGCCCGGCTTCGCACGGGACCACCCAAAATCCAAACCCTTCGTCCAGAGCGTTGTCCAAACGCTCCCTGAGCGCCGGCGGACCAGGGCCGTGCCCACCGCGCTCTGGTGAAGAACCTTGTCCTCACGTCCGGCCGGAATCTCCTGATGCGGTTTCCTCGGGATCTGTCGCTCACCAGAGAGCGGAGCTCAGCGCTGCCCCTGTGCGCCCTGTGGGGACCTGCGGGCCGCGCCGTGACCGATGCACGTTCCCGCCTTGCGAGGACGCACGTGCTCACCCCGTGGGGGATGCACGTTCCCGCCTCGTGGGGATGCACGTGGCTGCCCCGTGGGGCTGCACTTTCCCGCCTTGTGAGGATGCACGTGCTCACCCCGTGGGGGCTGCACTTTCCCGCCTTGCGGGGACGCACGTGGCCGCTCCGTGCGGAGCTGCGGGTCACCAAGCCCTGCTTGTCATGCGGCAGGGCCGGGCAACCTGCCCAGAGTCCTTCTTAGAGCAACTTCTTTCTAGCCAGGACCACTGAACTAGCACGCTGGAAGTTTATCCACCGTTTGACCGAATGCATTCCCTGTTAACAAGCTTATTTTCGTAACAAAGGATTTTAATCCACGTAAAGGCCCCCATCTGAAACCAGTTTGCAAAAGCAGGCAGTGCAGTTGTGCACGGCAACAGCAGCGGCCAGCAGAGCTCCTCGCTGCGCCTGGCCTCCTGGCATGGCAGCAGCAGTTGGGTGCTGTTAAAATTCTGACTTAAGATTTATATATTTTTTTCATTTAACGTATACGTGACTGCTAAGTCAATAAATGTAGCGAAACACTACGCCAGCTTACATCTTCAGCATTCACACACACACCTTTCCTCTACTTTTACAGTATATTCACCTCTTTCTCTGACATTTGTATGGATATTCATGAACTGCACACCAGTAATTTATGCACAATGTACTGCAAAGCATGACTCCACAGACAGTCGCTTGCTCCAGTATTCCACTGCACATAAAAATTTGATGGGCAAGTAATGGTGGAAAAGAGGAAAATGCATCAGAATAGGGTAGAGGTAATAAACAAAATAGATTATTGAGTGAATATGCTGAAGTAACCCTCAGGCAAAACGACAAGCCAGTAAATTGCATCAGTATTTTCCCCTCCGCGCTCCAGTAACAGCTAAGCACTTACTGTTAGCCAAAAGGAGGTCAGAAATCCATGCAGGAGAAAGCCCAGTTTGTCTGCCTCTGGGACAGAGGCTATAAAGGAACCTGACCTGCGCCTCTGATTTGCTTTTCTTCTCTATTTTGGTTTTTAGGCAATAACCTGCACAGTTCCAAGTCTGATTCATAATTGTGTCCTAAAGACTCGAATAAAAAAATAAAAAAACAGGCTAATTGTTAGTAAGACTCAAATTAATTAATTAAAGGCTTAATTAAATAAATCTTTTGCTAGCAATCACCATCTATTTGAAGTGTATAGGGAAAGTAGGACGCTTTGACTCCCATTCCAAGTCACTCAGAAAAGTCACCATACAAACAAGTCTGGGAACACCAGTAAAAGAAGAAAACGCACAACACGTTATTCAAAAGATTTCTGAAGACATAACACTGAAAGGCAAACATTTTTGTAAAGAGCTTTTAAGTAAAAAATAATTATTTGATCTGAAGTCTGTTGCAGCCCAAGAAGAAAACAGACTTGGATCAAGCCTGAAATGAACTATATTCCTCTTTTTCAATGGACTGTAGAACTGCAGGTAGGAAAAAAAACTGTAACATCGTGGTTATTTCTTTCAATTGCAGAAATGCTTTGTGAATGAACCACTATTTAAGGAGCCCACACCTCAACGAAACGCACGCTTCCAACTCAGTTAGTTGCTTCTGAAAATTATGTGAATTTATGTTCTCAAAGTGCACAAAAAGGACATGAGAACCGGAATCCCCCTAACGGCGTGCTTCTGTGTGTTGTTGCTTTCTAAAAGCTGGTACCCCAAACCTGCTGAAAACCATGTGCTCTGCAGTTCTGTCATGAGCATTCTCTTCCTTTTTTCTGTTTTGTCATAAAGACCTCTTTTAAATAAAACGGTTTCAGTTCCTATGACACAACATACGAGCTGACAGGTTTCAGTTTTGTTTAAAGGAAATACTTGAGCTGAGTGAATAATTCCTTTGTGAATAATTTATTTGATCAATTTTGCTATTTCCCTGTTTACAAAGTGTTTGTAAAATGGTACAGCTAGAGAAAAAAGAAGATACTGCAGTCAGAGTATGCAGAGATTCCTAAAATACCACAGAATAAAAAAAATATATAAGCTCATTACATCACCCTATAGACTTCTGTAGCTGGAATATGTTTCTTGTATATCTCTTCAATGGCTGAAAGAATGGTCTATTAAAAATTTACTTTCTAGGAAAAGCTACAAAAGAAATTGCACTGTCAATCCAAACTGCACACTTCTCCAGGAAGGAACCAGTTGTCTTTTAACATATTGTGGCATCACAGAGCTTTGGTTGATGTGGTCACCTTAAGGCTCAAGTAAAACTGATATCTTTTCCCAGTAAAAAGGCATAGGTGAGCTATTTCCAGTTTTCTTTCAGTGCTAAATTGGAATTGAGTGAAATTTACCATTAAAAATGCATGAAATAACGTTCTACCTAAAAAAATGTCTTTATCACACTAGCTCTTCAGGGACATGACCAGGAAAGGATGGACCCTATCAAGCGGCTGCTGTTTACAGCACGGTATGATTAACGTGGCAGATCAATTTGATAGGCTGGATCTTGGTCTTACAGTGCTCAAGAATTGCAAAATTGATTCTTATTGAATGTGGGTATAAAAATGTCATTGCTATATCAAAGTATTTTGCATAGACTGAAGCAACAGTGTAGAAGTCTGGTACCGAGACCTGCAGTTCCAGGACACCCATTGTTTATGAATGTATCAGCTAGGACTGAGAGTTCGCTCTCTAGTTATTAAATCACTGCTTGTTTGGCCAGATTAGTGCTGTCCTGCTGTGGGGATTCATGGGTGTCAAACAGTGTAATAGCAAGGAACTGGAGATACATCTATCTAAGGTTTGAAAAATAGAGTAGGATCTCCTTTCTTCTCAACAAACAACAGAATTTTTCTGAATGTATGATAGGGTACACAAAAAAAGCATATGGTATCAAGGTGTTCTGTTATTAATATGATTAAAGATTTAATACAGTATGGAGGTGTAAGTGTGCAGAAGGAAAAAGGGCAAACATACTTTTTTGAGGTAGAGAACAGGGGAGAAGATAGGGTACTCGCAAAATTGTTCTGGATATTCTTGGATAAACAGATACAGAGTGGAAAAAAATGCTGCTTTGAAGACAAAAAGAAAACTTTGCCATTGGCAGCAAAGAGCTAGGGGATCGCTGGAAATCTGACTCTGAAAAAGTTGACAACCAAACTAAACGTGAAATAAACCTGGTACTTTTTTTTTAGAGCCGTTTACTTCCAGTGCAATTTTGCTTACTTCAAACAGTTACTTCAGCTTACATCATTTACCCAAGGGAAAAAAAGATTCAACCCATCATGGGCTCCAGCTAGTCCCTGAATTGTGATGTCTTCTAAGCAGAATCAAGGAATATTCTACTTGGCGTCTCTAGAATAAGTGCTGTAGCTGCCTATGTAAAGTCTATTTGCATGATCTACTTAATAAAAAGATGTTAATAAATTAATCTTGTTTACATAAAGTAACATTATAAAGCTCCTAACTACGTAAGCTTTGTGAAAACAAGCGCATCTCTGAAGCCCTCCATGAACATAATATATTAAAGGTACAAACTGCAGGAAAGCTGCAGTAACTCAGTGTTCTCTTTAATTTAGTCCTGCTGGGTTGATAACAGCTAATCATAGCTCTCTAGTTTATTAGAATTAAGGAAGTAATGTGATCTGATGAGAATTCAAGCAGCAGAGTTCAAATCCTTGATGTACACAGATTTCTAGCGTTATCCTAGAAAGCTTTAGCTTCTCAGATTTTCCTGTCTTTAAAGTGAGGATTATATTTTATTTACTTTACAAGAATATTATGCAGCAAACTAATGTCCACAAGATCTCTGCCTGAGGCAAAAGCAAGTATTACACAAATGCACATCTTATTTAAGGAGGAACTGAACCTTTTAAAAGGAAAATTTCAGACAACTATCATTCCAAATTCTCTTACTTGGATATAAAAACAAAAAAAGGTGCTTGGCATAGAAGCAACTTGAGATTCACAGAGCTGACAGATGGATGTCTCGGGGGGATCAGGACCCATCTCTGCACCCGTAACACATGCACACTTTAAATAACTGGAATACAGATCTTCAAGCAGAGGTATGAAATTTGCTGATGATACAAAAGTAGAAGGATATGTCAGTAAGAGAATGAAGGCTGAACAGAGCTCGAATCTGTAATATTTAGAGAAACTTTGGAACAGCGGTTCTGCAAATTTAATATAGAGATCCTGGAGGTAACAAGGTCACCAGGAAAACCACAGGAACTTTAAGTCATGCTGCAAAACTGAAGCAGAAGATAAAGGAAGTAGGAGCTATGTGAGCAAAATCCTGAAGCTGGCCATTCCCGTACCAGAATAGCACCAATTCTTATTCA
Organism: Numida meleagris; assembly: GCF_002078875.1. Lineage (NCBI taxonomy): Eukaryota > Metazoa > Chordata > Aves > Galliformes > Numididae > Numida > Numida meleagris. The sequence continues at coordinate 9,212,145 of NC_034425.1, forward strand.
CCTTTTCAAAGAGATTTGAGCGTAGACGTGAATGCTGTGTGCCCTTACTCTATCACTCTTAAACCACTCAGGCCATGCAAAGGGGCTTCATGCCAATCAGAACTAGGAGCTGAGGTTTTAGTTTGGATATGAGCATCTATAACAACAGTCAGCAGAGCTGCTCAAGCACTGAAATAGAGCCAGTGACTTTACTGGGAAATTTGAATGGGAGGAAATGGCAGGGTACAGCCTGAAAGTTGAGGAGATTTGGGGCTGCAGTTCCAGCTGATGCACAAGTTTATTTTTAATCATCTTTTATGCCCCACTTTACCTTTTTCTTCCAAGTTATGGTATTGTGAAAGTAGCAATACTAATTATCCGGGCACCCTTACTCATATTAGACAGCACTCAAATAAGAGCCAGCAAACTGAGAGTGTCTCTCTAAATTATTGGGATGTATGCATGTACAACCCACTTTGTAGGTGGGCCACACTCTGAACCAGAAAACTGAACAGGGAGAAATTTAGTCTTTCTCAGATGAGTTTCATAAACTTTGTAACTTTGAGAGGCAACCTAGTCCTAAAGTAGTCAAGTGCAGTTTCAACCTTTACGCTAGAGGCTTGCAGAATTGCAGATAAGAAATTTACCCTAATGAAAATCGATGGGACTGGTGGTTCTAGGTCACTTAGGTGCTTTCCAATATTTAACTGAAGCCTGCTCCCAGTAGAGTATGATTTTCATAATTACCTGCTGTGGCCTTGCTCCGCCTGGCTTCTGCTGAAATCAATTGCAGCTTCCCGTTGACTTCAGGAGCAACAGAGTTAGGTCACTTGTGAAGTCTTTAACAAGTTCCCACGTTTAGAAAATAAAATAAGATATTCACAGTGTATCCCTGCTGAGATCATTACACATTTTTTAAGGAGTTCAGATTTTTTTGGAGACTGTGCAAAGAGGAACAATTTTCTGTACATACATCTCCTAAACAATAGAATACTTAGCAAACAAATTATTCTGAAACGTGTATTAAGGTAATATTTTTAGCAAATGTAGGTCAATCTTGCAGGCAAGTAATATTAGTCATGCAAGACAAGGCAAATTTGGAAAACACAGGCAAGGAATAAAGAAATATAGACGTAATGCAAATAACAAGTTCTCCCCACAATGTAATAACAGTGAGTACTAAAAACTAACCTGAAACCATATTAATGCAGTGTTCAAAAAGAAGTGATGCAGTAAATACCATAAAAATTATAACAATGATAGCCTTATTAGCAGAGCTAGGTAGTGAATTATGCAACCTTTCACGCAGAATTAATCTTCCCTCCCCCTGTTCATTTATATCTCCTGCTGAGAAAAGAAATCAGTTTGAAGCAGATTGATTGTATTGACCTTCTTTGAGTTAAATTAAACTTGCTGTAAAACTGAATTGGCAAAGCTCAAGTCATCCAAGCATGATGCCCACGGATAGACATGGATTCAAAGGGGAAGTTATTGTGTGAGTCAAACTCTGAAAGGCTAACGTTGATCAAAACTTTAAATAAAGTCAAGAAAGAATATATGTATTCTAAGAGTGATCACAAAGATAAAAGCTTTCAGTCGAGGCCATCAAATCTCCATAATCTGTGACTCTACTGACAAGGAAGCTGCTGTGTACACACACCTACTCAGATGCTCCCCAGCAGCCCAGCAGTACACGGGAAGCTGAATGTGCAATCCCCAAAGATAAAAGAAAATATCATTCCTGTGAGTTCAAACTATTCTATTAATGCGATTTTATGCTTCTAGTTTGTAGACTTTTAACGTATTTCTTTAAATAAGCTCTAGGCGTATTTGTTTGAGGGGAAACTGATAGGCAGGGCACAGACATGCTCATCTCAGTGAGGGTTGTTAGGAGAATAGCTGTTCGCTTCCTTTCTGCCTCTTCCTGTTGCTGGCTATTCATCATCGTTCTGACTGCTCCTCCTAAGTGCTCAGGTACTTGGTTAATTTTAATTTCTCGAGAGTGACAACACAGAAGTGCTTTGCCAGTGACCCAGACTTGCAGAGCCGTAAAGAATTGACTTAGCAGACGTGGACCAGATGGCTGCATGTCAGAACAAGGGAGTGCAGGCTTCCTGGAGCAGAAGGGGGAGCGGGAGGGAACCCACGGCTCTGCCTGCCTCGGAGCGAACAGATTCATGAATGAAGTTCAGTTTTTAGTGCCAGGAGATGTGATACATTTCAATACCTCTGGTGACTGTTTCTTTCCTTGTTTTTGTTTTCTCTCCTCTTATAAGCATTCTTCACACATTTCTCTGCATTGCTGACAGCCAGTGTGTCCCAATGTGCCCACTGCAGAGCTGTGGCAATAGAGCCTTCACGTAACACGCAACCTGAGATCCTTTGTTCATTTCACTGGCAACTTTCCTCCCTTGCTCAACTTCCATTTCCCTCAGCCAAACATCAGTAAAAATTCATTGTTTCAGAACAGTTCAGCTTACAGAGTGCTCACTTCTGCTTTCCCAGTCCATTTCGTTTGTTTAATCTGTACATACTTAGCAGGTTACATGCTTTAAAAAGACCCGTTAAAGGGTGAGCTACTAGGAAATTATTTTTTGACTCCAAATAGACATGTATTTTGCTAACAAGTATGCTCCTCTTTAGCAGATGGAAATTGTGTTCAACTAGTGCTGTGCCTGAATCTTAACTACTTGAGGCTTTTAAAGTGCTGTAGAGACAAAAGATGAAGTAAAGCCAGTCAGCGGGGCTTTTCCCTTCTGGATTACACAAGAACTTAGACCTCTTCTGTAATAAATTTACTTTGACAGCTGCTAAAAAATTTACCAAGCTCGGCAACATGCAAAGAAAGCAAAATAGGACAGAGAATGCAGCGGGCTTTCCTGCCGACCCCAGGAAAATCACTACTTTAAGGAAATATGTAATTATACTTCTGAGGTAAATGATAGATTTGTTAGCCATATCCCACTCTCCTACAGACGCTATTTTATGTATTCACTTTGTACACAATGTATTTTTCCCCCATATATAACTCTGAGGAATAAATGAGTTCAGTTTGAGCAAACGCTGGCTTGCAGTTGGAATATAAAACACACTGCCTTGTCAGGAAAAGTAACTTCTCCTTTTCAGACTCAGATAAAGCAGAAAAACAGTGCTTTGATGATTTCTACAATGAATTTGGAGAAATGACTTTGAAGAATTCTGAGCTTCTCAGAATTTCACTTTCAGCTACAAAAGAAGATTACTTTGATTTTTTACCTATATGGATTTGAATCCATCTCACTTTCCTTCTTAATGCTTCCAAAGTGCTAATAGCAGCGCGAAAGACTTCAGTGGTTCAACATAAATGAAAACAAATCGCAGGAACCACGGCCAACAGAAGGACTGGGACTGCTGCATGTCAAATGAGCGTCAGCTGTTTACTCTGCTGGCATTCAGAGCAGAGTGCTGCATCGATTTGTCCCTGGCTCCATCAAATTTTGAAGGCGATAAACCACTATATTATAGGAAGAACATGTGCTTTCAAGTAGAGCTTTAAATGTGATGGACTGAAATACATTGATTTTGCATGGTTGGACTTGCAATGTAATTTTGAGCAGAAGAAAAAGGGACATAGATCACTCCTGCTGCAAAGATCACATGTGAAGCAACATGAGAAATTCCTGACTACATAAAATACACCTTTCCTCAACGTTAACTGCCTTGGAAACATCACTTTCTTTTGGCGTTTCTTTGTATTTCTATGCACACAAAGTGAAACGTGATAAATAAATTATGGCTAGAATGAAGTTCCCGAGCAATATTTATGTCATACCTTAGGAGGGCACTGCAGAACGCAGAGGGACTCAGGAGAAATGTAGGATGTTAACAGTTTCTTCATGAAACTTACAGGGAAAATTAGCATTTAATCTTAGATTATTTTTTTCCTGGCTGATAGGAGATAAACCACACTCGCGTACTGCAGGGAAAAGCATCCGGACAGGTAACCTAAGGATCTAAAACATTCCTCACCTAATTTCAGAAACTGGTAATTAATGATACATAAAAGTCACTTCACTACATGTGGAAGTATCATATATTCACTTCAGTTCACTGTGTAATGTTATCGATTGCAGCATCCCTTCGAGATTTTATCTGTATGTATCCAGGAACTTCTCCTCATAACTGAAAGCGTGTGAGGAATTTCTCAGATCCCCAAATAAATCACGTCATCCTCGTAGGCTGTTCTGCAAAACTGACATCTTGGAATTTGCAAATTACAATGGGATAAAGTTTTTTAATCAATTTCTACAGAGCTTTAAGCAAATAGAGATGAATGATTTTTATCTTATTCCTACTTCTCTTAAATGCTTAAGTTATCAACAACTAAAATAAGATTTTAAAAGGCGTTTCCTTGAGCAATTCCAAGTGATAATTTTTTTTTGGGGGGGAGGGGGGGGCAATTCTTGTGAAACATCTAAAACAGAAGTATTTTCATCAGCTGATTTGCAGTGGAACACACTGAGTAAAATTTAAGAACATTGGGAGTTAATTTAATAAAGGAGGATACGTTCACCTTTTTTCCCCAGTCTTTTCTCTTTCCCCACCACAGCTCCCTGGACTTTATGAAAACATTTCCAGCCACGAAGCCAATTTCCAAGTGCCGCTCTGTGACACATTTTAACTTCTGCTTTGTATGTTAAAGATACTGAGCAGCTTTCATCGCACTTCTGAAAAGTTAATAGAAGCCAAATAGTCACGTGCTGCCACGTGGGAAATGGGAACATAAATGGGAAAGTAGTAACATAAAGCACAGAAGTCTTAATTTTTTTCCATTTTTTTTTAAATCCATGTATGCTAGATATATTCTCTGCTGTCTTCCAATCTAATTCCGTATTGTCTTTTTTCATCCTTTACATGCAGCAAACTATAGCTCAGAAGATTAAAAATACTCCTTGGATTATGCACTGTCTGTACCCATGCCTAATTTACTTATTCTGTTCTTTCAGCAGCTAGAAGAAGGCCCACAGGTAATTCATTCATCCTCCAGCACAATAGAAAAGGACGTTTTAGAGATTATTTCCTTTCCTTTACAAATACAGTGCGTCTAATTCTGTTGCGACCTCACACTGGTATCTAATCAATTACAGATGTACTTCTTGCCCCATAGCTTTACAGATTCCTTAGAATTTTTCATGATCTCAGTGTGGATGCAATCATTACTGAGCTGTTACAAAGATGTTGGTTAGACTGGAAGAAGAAAAGAAACTTGCCTATGCAGGGTGTCACTTCTAATATAGCATCAACCAGTTTACCATTTACTTATGGTTTGACAGCCTACCTATGCTTAAAGGAATACTGATCCATTATTCACACTAAGCACTATTTTTAAGACATGTCTACGACCATCCATCAGACTTCAAGAGGTTAGTATGCACGAGGGTTTCCTGATTGATCATTTCGATTCTGACAGTTGTTGGAGTTTAGTCAACTTATCCCAATATCTCCTCTTTCAATACTTCAGCCTCACAACCCCATAGAGAGCATGCATTATCTCATATCTGCAGTCTGTCTGTAGAGAGCGTAAGGAAGAGATTGTGCTTTTCATCACCAGAGGAAAAAGTCGTTCTTTATACTTTGCTTAGATTGTGTGAAGAGGAGCAACACCTCAGAAGCATGGTAATTCCTGAGCTTTTAATACAAAGATATGTTTTTCTGTAATCCCATACACTACTAGTGCATGCAGGAAAACTCACGCTAAAAACATTACCGTCTTTCTCCACACCATTTCATATTTCATTAGGCAACCACATAACACAGAAAGGAAGGCAAATTGAATAGAAATTCATGACAGTTCTTTCAATGTACTATATAGGACACTGATCTCTGCTAGTCAGGCTAAAAGCATCTGCTACGATTCATTTGGTGATCTAGTTCTGAGGAACAGCTGTCTGGAATTAAAGGAAGGCGTTATGTCAAGGTATATTACATTTCATAGGAACGCGTCCCCAAAGCACCAGGGCTTCATCTAGTAGACAGAAGTGGCTTCTCACACAGGATGAAAGAGCAAGCACAGGCTGTTTGCCACCGAGTCGAGAGCTGGCTGGCAGATGACCCCTGCTGCAACTGTGCCATGCAGCGCCAGCACAGGTGGATGGAGCCCAGCACTGCCCAGTTACCTACAGAAGCCAGATTCAGCAATAACACCTACTTAAGGGGACTGCTCAGAAGGTCCCTTGTTTCCTTTAGAGATACTACTGTGTTCAGCACATTTGCCAAGTACTGGCTACTAGGCTGAAGGATTTCACTTTCTCCTTCATCAGCTTTGTTTGTTTTTCACTCAGAGTTTCAGCTACTGAAGATGCTGCTGGGAGCATCTTTTTAGCTCTTCTGAGCTGTAAGTGTATTGCAAACTACATAGTGGGGGGTAGGCCACTTCTTTTCCAAGTAAAAGCATATTTCAGTAGCAGATTCTTGTTGGTGGTGACACACTCTGAAATTATGAACTCCAAAATGTACCCTTTTTCAATGTGGGTAGAATGATAATTATAGCACTGAGCCAAAAAACACCTACACAGCGTAAGCAGAAAAGCTGAAACTGGTGGGTTATCTAAGTAACAATGAACAGCAGTAAAATTACTTAAGGAAACCAGCAATAAAAGGTGGAATAAAAGCAATGTGGCCTTTGAATTGACATAAGCAAAGAAACCACAATAAATGACCACGTGTTGAAATTAAAATCCATGGTCAACATGAAAGGATTTGATCCTGTCGGGCAACGCACTGTGGACACCTGACCATACCACCAACAGCATGAGCTGATGCTAGGATGTTTCCTTTGTATTTCTTTCGACTGCCAAGCTACCTTAGGCATCTGTTGTGTATACAGATACGCCCTAGACCACTGCTAGTATCACTGTCTGGACAGCACCAGACTCTGTACCATTTTGTACATGATCCAAGACCTGTGTGAGTCAACTGAAAGACCTAAGCCAGTCCTCAGGTAAGGAAGGGTTTTCACACATAGAGGCAGCTCCCCCATGTGGAGTCACACTAAGGTTAGCACTGGGAGGCTTACGGCAAAGCTGATCTCCAGACATTCCTGCAGAAGTTTTCCACTTAAGAAATCGTGCCACACGAACTGAGTTCCTGTATCGCTACTCAGAATTACTTGATTCAGCACACAAGCTTTTCTAGGTGTTAAAACAAGCGTGGCAGAAGCAGTAGCACAGCAAGGTTTGTTAATCCATACCTGCTCGCTTTTAGCTTTTGGATAGCAACCAATCAGGATGCTCAAGGATGCCGCCTGTGTCCAGGCTGGGCAGCATTTGAGGGAGATGTGAACAGCAGCCCAGACCTGGGCTCTAACAACAGGGAAGTTGTTCAGCAGCACCTAGGAGACAGTCTTCGTACTTCCTGAGCAGTAGCCTGTACACACAGAGTCCCGTAAGCAAAGTCACAATCAAGCAGTGCTACCAAACATTAAAATCTTGCTCTGTTAAGCACATCGAGATTATAGAGCTACGACTCTGGAAGAAAATCGATGATACACACATTAGGTAATTTAAACTTTCTCCAAGTTGAGCATGTTATTTCCAATGAGCAGTTTCCCTGTGAAAATGACTGCTTTTTGTCAGCTAGGAATTTTTCCATGTTTATTCACTTCCCTAGTTCTCCTTCATTCTCTCACCTTGTCTGTGTGTACGATCCCTACACAGAAAATAAGAAGTAAAAATAGACTATATTCCAGATACATTAGCTTGTCTTATTGCTCAAATAGATCCCAAAGAGAAGGAGATGTTTTGAGTGCTTTTAACTCGCTTTGACATCAGCTTTTATTTAGTTCAGATGGAGGTCAACAGGAAGGTGAGTGCCTTTAGCAACCCAGGATGGACATTTAGCATCTTGCAGAGCTGTAACTTGTAGTTATTTATGTAATTTAGCTAGCTAAGAGTTATAAACTCTGATGACACTAAAAGAGTCTGCTCTTGAAAGATGCTGAGCATACTTACAGCTAAGGAGACCCTGGCCTCATGCCCATGCATGGCAGTGCAGGTACTTCTACTAGATTCATGCCAGTACAGTCTTCTCTCTTTCTCTGTCCCAGCTAATATGTTAAGATTACAAGCTCAAGGATCTGCCGAACGTACCAAAGTGACTTCTCTAAATCCAATAAAATTAAGGAGAGGTTTTAAGAGAAAAGCTATTTCTAACCACTGGCATTAGGTTGAGCACCAGTTCCTTCTATAAACGCAGCAGTTGCTGTGCCTCTGGTGCTCTGATGTCTGCTGCACGTCACGGTTTCATCTGATTCTGCACTCAGACCCCACGCATGCTTGTGTTCCTGAAAGGCAGGGAAAGCTCTCCTGCATTCAAAGAGCAGAGTATGACTTAGACACCTCTCTCGTGTTTACCTCCCTTGGCTCATAAAATGTACATGGGATGCTATAAGCACAAAAGAAATTCTTCCATTTTATGGTCACATAAGACCTTCATTTTGAAAGAACAATTCTTAAGTGACAGTGCATACAGGAATCATATTCCAGCACCGTGCATCTTAAATTAAAAGGAAGGCTCATGGGTAGCTGCCAATCACAAGCACTGCTTTTACCCATACGCTACAGGCTTCTTTATGGCCACTGAGCAATAGAAGGACTATGAAGGATCCCTGGGCAAACGCCTGGAAATTGAATTTTTGTCCTAATAAAAGTCCACAGATCTGAGAAAGCAATTCTGTTCATTCCAGTCAGGAGCGGTTTCTCTGTCAGGCACCTGCTCTTCCAGAGACAGAGCTTTCATGGAAGGTTTAGCTACGTTGTCAATGATGAAAAATGGCAAAATAGCTGTTCTGCTTTTACTGTGTTGTCTACCCTGCATCTGAACAAGTAACTGAAAGGGATGCGTCAGGCAGGAGCATGGCAATATTCAAATAGTTGCTTTCTTAATAGAAGGGGAAAAATATTTTGAGGACACAGCTTATCTAAATGATTATTTTGGTTTAGACAGCCTTGAATTTGACTGTCAATTACATGCAAATTTCTAACAGGCTACAAATACCAAATCAGCAAAGGAAAGAAGCACTATGGAATAGTTCCCTCTGTTTAAAAACGAGAATGATTGAATAATGAGACTGACGCCTACCTCCTCCAAAGTAAGGCTTTAAATACGAGGCTCAGATTTATACAGTAGTTGTACAGTAGCAGTGATGGAGCACACCCCCAGGACTCTCCCTATGAGCTCACAGCAGCCTTAACCAGCCACCTGTGGATTCCCCTTGAGTAACAGATTTCTCTACATGGAGAAAATTCTTCTGACCCTCCCAACCTTTTCATTTTCCTTTTATTCTGTTGCATACAGTATTCATGTTTCCAGCATTTCTGCATCCTGTATGGGTGCATATACAGTTTAGAGAGAAGCTGTCAGAATTACAAATTATTCAGATCTCTCTGCAAAAGAGACAGTATGGATTTTCCTCTGAATTGAGCACGTACAGTTCATGGCTGATTTTCCAGGTAGATCTACATGTGTATCTGTTATTATGTCTCTTCCTGGAGTTTGATAGGACACTTGGGAACAACAGAAAGCTCCACCAAGGGTGGTGCTGTGCTATAATGAGCACATTAATTAGTCCCATACCTCACTGGAAGAAAAGTAGATCTATCAAATTCAGATGGATCTCCCTTAATCTTCAGCATAAAGAGATGTGAATTTTCCCTTCCACTCTTACAAAGCCATGCTACTTCTGGATGTACGTTATTGTGTTTACCTGCAGCATCTCTTGCTGATGTTACCAGCCATTATATGAAGCCTTTTATGAGAGGTTACAAGAAGTGCACCAGGAGAGAGAGAGAGACAAGGATTCAATAACTAGACAAGACAAAACTATGATATATGAAGTAAAAACAGTGTCTAAAGATTAGTTTTAGCAAGTGTGTGGTTTAGTTTAGAATATGTTTAAGAGATAATCAAGAACACATGACTGCTGCCCTGGGTACCAGAAAGCAAACAGGCTCATCTGGAGGAGCTCCACTCTGCAGAGTGAGCTAAGAGCGAGCAAAGAGCCCGCAGGGAATTAGAAATAAAACAAAAAGGAGAAGAAAAGCAGGTGTCTGATTTTGAGTAGTCTCACAGAATTATTTTAAATAAGAAACAACTACTAGCATAAGGAACCTATGAAGATAATTAATAAAATGCATGAAAATGAAGCCTTTTTAATGCATTTTTGTGATACTGTATGAAGTTGTGATCATACTCTCCACGTTTTCTGAAACCCAAATGCTGCTTGACCTCAGAATAAAAGGCTCTGAAGCAGGAGAATGCTAAAAATAAATTATTTTTTTAGTTTTTCAAGACTGTTCAAGTTAAATGCCTCCTTCAATGCTGCGCTCAGAGGGGTCGGAACAAGTTCAGACAGAAACAGAGCAATTCCCACTGAACTACAGATGTCCTAAACATGAGGACACTATCCCTGTGTATTGCAGAGGGGAATTAAAGGAACATGAACAGTAGGGAAAACACTGATGTTAAGCCAGTATTAAATGCATGTGTTGAAAATTTGCTGTTTTACCGTGCTGTGAAAAACCACTGAGGTAAGGATTAGGGGTTGCCTCTCCCTCAGCTGTGAACATCTATTATTGCTCAGTTAAAGCACGCTTAACAACTTCATTCCTTGGTCCTTTATTCTTTATACTCCCTTAATCATCACCAAGGACTATCAGTGTTTGCCATCAGTTCAGATAAAATCATGAGACGGACAGCTCAAGACAGAATTCTGCCAAGGAGCGCACACCATTGCCCAAGAACTTCAGTTCTGGGCAATTGGAAATTAAGGGGATTTTTACTGCAGACTGTGGTGGGCCGGGGCCTCAACCCAGGAGTCTGCCAGAAGCAATGTTCATTGACTTATTACTGTCTTCTGACTCTGTATCAGATGTATCAGTGCATGCAATCCAAAAAAGTCATTAGTGACACTGTATTCTTCAAGCAGACCTGCATCAAACTGTTGGAGTTAATTATTTTACTGTTAGATTGCAAGGATAGCTAATACTTGATCTTAGTGTGTTTATTACCTTTCTGCCAGAGAAATGCCTGCAGGCCCAACGGAGGGCAACCTCAGCATCCCAAGCATTGCACATCTGTGTGCACTAAAATAAGTTTTTCCTCGAGACTCGGGAAGAAAATTTCTGCAAGAAGACTGCTGGGAAAACACTGTCAAGACTCATAACTGCATGCAGCAGCAGGTTACAAGCTGCCCATTACTTCAGACCACAGCATTTTCATTTAGTCAAGTTAGGAACAACGGCAGAATTAAAAATAGTGTGGAAAACCTCAGCTTTCTCAGTGGCTTAAGTTTGCAAGCCATTCTTGCAGGGGGACTAACTCGGGACATTTGTTCACTTCACACTATTCATTTCAAGAGGAAGTGTAACTCAGATCTCGAAGTCTCACAGAAGCAAACAGAATGCTGCTGCTAATGAGATTTTATAGTCCACGCCAAATACCCTCACATCAGTTTTCTTATTTCTACCATGAAATTATGAATAATGTATTTTGTTCTGCATCTCAAACTAATACTTTCACAGGGACAAATGTGAAAAAATTCTAATGTTAATTATTTAAAATTTCTATTTATTTTTACATGCAAAAATGATAGCATTAACTTCATTACGTGTCCCTACAGTAAGAGTTCATTCTCAATTGGAAGAAAAACTGCGTCTTTAATTTCCATTTATAAATATTTAGATAATGAGCAAATCTTACTAGTTGCATAAGCTTGATCTAAAGGTACATTCAACTTTTGCATAGGGGTTCCTAAGGGAAAGCACGCCGCAGGAGCTTGGCCAGCTCAGGAACAACACAACAGGTCTCAGAACTGCAGAAACTAAACCATTTAAAAGCAACAGAGAAGGATCCATTGCAAAGTGGGGTTCTTTCCACTTGCAATGACAGATTGACACACAAGTTATGAGACAATTCTCATCTCAGCACACTGTTCCCTACATCCAATTTTTACTGCAATTTTAGTGCTGTACTCACACAGAAATCACCTACTTCATCTCTAGCTGTGTTACAAGCAGCACTCCTTAACATCATTCTATACACACACACAAGCAGAATAAATGAGCTTCACTCTGCTCTCCTCACTTCCAGTCTCAACATCCCTTTCCAAGACGTAGACCCAACAAAGATCACTGCTTGTGAAGGCTACCAAAGAAGAAAATCTGGTATTGCCCTGAGGAAGTCCTGCAGTGGGTCATTCCCAATCCAAACCCTTAATTGGGGAACTTCCTCTGGCAGCTCCTCAGGATTGTTAAATGGGGAAAAAACAAGAGACGTACCAACACGAACACTTTGAACTGGGAAGCAGATTTAATGAGGTCTCAGTTGGCCTTAATTCAAACTCTTCTTGAATACAGAAGCTTGAATCCACAGGCTCATTTCTGGACAAACATTTAACAGATAGAGAATGGCATTGCTCTACTTAGAGTTCATAGCACTGGACTGCTGTAGTTCTCTTTTCCATTAGTTTGTTTTTCCATAAATGTATATGTGCATATATACACACACATGTATGTATAGCTTATATATGTGTGTAGAAGATCATACACAATAGTGATATCATATGTATACCAAAAAACAGGTGAAAAAGATAATAAAATAGTTGAGCTTAACTGCAGGCTTTCATGAGTATGTATATATACACGTAAACAAGACTTTTGGACATCCTACTTTTGACAGTATGACAACCTCTATGTAGTTTTTCTCTTCCACATGGGAAAGGCAGCAATAAACCTGAACACCAACGTGATCTCGGGAATAACAGATCCCTTGCCTAGCTATGAAAATAAAGTTCAGTTTAAAATTTGTTGCCTTCCTCCAGCAAAGCAAGTGTTGCTACGTGATTCAACTCTCACATCCATTTACAGAAACAATTATAAAAGCAACAGCATATAAATCTCTTAGACCCCAGTGTATCTTCCAATTCTGATTTAAAAAAACAAATGCCTGCCTTGTGAAAAACCATGTTTAATAATTCTTGTGTGCACTGCGCAGGGAACTGCAAGAACTGTAGCTTTAGGCACATTTTGCACACAGATATTTTTTTCCGGTCTCCCTGAACAGGAGTTAAAAACTCCTGGAAATAAAACTAACATCTGCATTTTCTCCCACTTCAAATTTTGTAACTAGCAGAGGGCTGCATTTTATTCAGGCATGTTGTCAAGGGAGAGGGGAGGAACAACTGACCTTTGAAGCAGCAACAAAAGTCTTATTAAAACTAGCTAGATGTACAACAGGTAAGCCTGAAACCATCCAGTGCGCTGTTATGCTTAAAAATAAAAAAAAATCCCTAGCAGGCCTTCAGAAGGGAGGAGAAGGTAAATATTCTACCTGTAGTGCTCAGCTGCAAAATGGGGAAATATACTTCTGGTTCTTTCCTTTGGATTCTAAAGCTTTTGTCCTAATGAGAACACAGCCGAGTTCTGCCAGATGCGCTACCAAGTTAGCACGGTAAGCACACGACAGCGATCCTCGTAGGTCATTTGCAGCTATTGGAAGGGACTTGCTATACTAAAAGCCATTCCCAAAAATAGCCATTGACCCACCATACCTAACCCTTTGTGTCAGAAGTGACAAACCCCACTCCTCCTCTACGTTCAAGAGCCTACAGCATCTGAAAATAGTCCCTTCCAGGCAACCAAAATACATCCTAAACAGAAGGAAAACTGCACGGGCGCCTTCAGGCAGTGAGAGATGGGGGCTGCAGCCTTTGCCTGCCTGCTGAGCCGCTAGCAGCCCACCCCGATGGAGCAGCCACGTGCTTTCCAAAGCACAGCTCTGGCCAGATTCTCTGAAGCCGTAGAGCTTCACCAGTTGACAAAGGATGAGGATTTGTCACCATGGGCATGTAAAGCTGCGGCATCATCTTTCCAGAGTTTCCCCAGAGATCCATTGCCTTCTGTTTGCCCCATTGCTTCCCATCACCCATCTCCAGTTTCACTTCTGCTTTGATTTTGAGCAGAGTTGCAGATAAACTTGGTTTGTTTCCTCCTCATCCCTAATCGGTTGAGATCTGAAATGAATTTAAAATTGTGGATATGCTGAAAATGTGGAACAAATATAAATTTAGAAGCTTGAAATTAACGGTACCTTACATCAAAAGAAGAATGGATATTTCAGGACAGTGTTGTTCTAAAGAAAGCAAAAATGAAGTGAGCAATAAGAGTGCCCGAATTTTGGAGAGGTTGTTCTAACAGCGAAGATTTCCAAAGATACCATCCAGAAAGACTTGCAGGACTTTGCAGACTACTGCTGAATTGCCAGAGCAATTGTTCTATAGACAATTCCATTACAATGCCTTCATTGTCTCAACTGCGCATCCCCTGGTTCCTAGGATCCTGGAGATGGGCACCTCAAAACCCAGCAGTCACTCCAGATTTGTGGCTCAGGAGCGATGCACGGGCTGCAATGCCCTTACTGATCTCAGCACTCAGATTACAGAACTTCCGTTGAAGCTCGTTCATCTTGGTACTACAGAAATACAGCTAATTTTCAAAATACTAATTGCTTTCTTTAAAAGAATCTTCTAATATAGTTATTCAGGACATAATCACGTCAAACGGAGCATTTGTTCTGAAGATGATTGTTTCCCAGTACTACAGGGACAACGTTTTCTTTCAGAGAACTGAAGCACAGGCAATGCATGCACAAAAGCAGACCAGGGCTCCAGGAAGTTTCCCTATCACCCAGCGAGTTCCTAACTCTGCTCCAGGATTTAACCCCAGCTCTCCTGGTGCAGATTCCTCATCAGACATCACTGCAGGAGCCAGCACCCAAACGAGTACTGCAACCCCACTTATACAATCAAGCTCTAAGATCTTAAACCAGAAGGGCCGATAACTAGGCATACGTGATCATGAAATGGCTTTGAAAAAAAGAAGGTATCTTTTCTATTTCATAATGCTGCTGAAATGGCACCGTGCACATCTCATCTTGCATAGATGCAAGCAGCACCAGCAATTTCTGACAGAGTTCGGTGCTTCTGCTGGGAGTCTCATTACCATTTCCTAGGAACTACCTGCAAGCATTTCTTCAGTCTCATTATTAAATATAGAGCTTACACTAAATAGTGTGTTTTATATGCACAGTGTAAATGCCACTTAAAAATCACATCAAGGGTGTGGGATGAGACTTTCAAGGTGAGATTGAGAACTCTAATGGAAGCGGAAAAAGAATTTAATCAGTCACAGCAAACCTGTCAAACTTCCCATTTCACTGTCTGCCAAGTGCAAATATGCACAATAACCATTGCTTAATAGATGAACTCTAACATACATTAAAAATCAACTACTGGAATAGTTGCACAAACGCTTAAGGTAAAATTTGTAGCAGGATATGCCTCTGAAGGCCTATCCTTATGAGGCTGTTGAAATACCTACACGAAGGACTCTTGTTGCTTTCAATTCTCTATTTATTCATAATGTATTGAAACAAGAAAGACTCATTTCAGCATCCAGATCCATTACTTCAGGCAAGCGGAATCACTTTAGCCCATGTTTCTTTCCCCAGTACTTAATTAAAACTCCACGGTAAAGGGAAATATTTTCTCTGCAATATTAATCTTGTTTTTCCTCTTTCTTTTTAAATGGGAATAAACACAACAAAGCATATCATTAACTAAATGGTGAAGTTAAACCTTGTGCCTGCATGGGATCTCACTGGCAGGCTGCACTTGATGTTCATTTTATTTTGACAGCTGTGCTTCAGCTGTGATTATACTCTGCTCTGTTCTAGGAACTGCTGTCTGCCATGCAATGAGCTCTTCATAATCAAGCCCTTCAACAGTAGCTAAATATTTTCAGAGAGATGGACTGAGAGCACTAAACCACACGCAGGTTCTGAAATACAGAGATCACTGCAGCATTAAGCAGGCCTCATGGTGTCTCTTGGTGACAGACTGGACCAGAAGAAACCAGAATGTTTGTGTTAAAAACAAAGGACTCCAGAAGGTGCAGCTCAGAACAGCGCTGCTGCAGCTGGCTGAAAATGTGAACAACAGAAGTTGTAAAAATACACAACCCGTCCCCCTCCCGAACGATGATCATCATTCACCCAAAATGTTATTTCCGCACTGAAATCCTGACCTCCAGCTCCAGTTGCTTGACTGATGGTGCTGGCAGAGGTGGCAGCTGATGAATTGAGCCATCAGAATATTCCCAGCCTGAGGGCAATTCTCAGAGCACGTTGATCCGCTACAGCAACTGTTCTGCTTCAGCAACACTTCCCAGCATTTCTGGAGAGGGGCTGTACACAAGACTCCACAAAGAGCCGAGATAGAAATGTCATGCCCCAGCAACAGAGGAATGAGTAGCTTGGAGAGTCAGAGGTGTTAGAACAAACCCACCAGCATTCAACACACAGCATTTAAGGACAGGTCAGACGTCCAGGTTAAAGTCCCCAGTTTTGCAGTGGTATTAGTGATGGTAATTGGGATGGATCTTTGCACACTGTCATTTCTACATTCTTGAGCCAGAGTCATCTCTTAGGAGGGTACAAATGTCCCACAAACAGCTTTACATGTGGGTCCCATAGCTCCACTAAAATCAAGGCTTCTCACCGTGCTGCTGGGAAGCCATCACCACAAGAACGGGGTGGACCAACACCAGTGCAGGGAGGTCAGCACGAGAAGGATCAGTGTAAACCATTCACCTCCTTTATTAATTCATCCCTCCACTGTCGTCATGCTCAGGTATTAAATTCTAACTTGCTAACATGAGCGCTGCAGCGTTCCTCAGCTGTCATAATCTATTGTCCCTAGCCCAAGAGGCAAATAAACCCTTTTCAAATAAATTTCAATTAGCCAGTCTTTCCTACTGTTAAAGATCAAGGAAAAACCCTGGAGAACCCCATTAACATGCAAATGAGTAGGTACACAAACACAGCTCCTATGTGAGCCTGTATCAGCAGAAACACAATTAATTCTAAATACAGATACATCCAATGAGATTAACATTGGACAGCTTTGTAACAGACTCTCATAACCTATTAATTTATACCCATTGCTACCACTGAGCCCCCTCAAGAGACAGAAAAGCATTCCTGTATCTTTGCTGCTAAAAACATCAAACCCTTACAGGTAAGTGACACCAGTTCTCCTGCTGTAAATCCCAGTGGAGACACAGTTCTGTAGTTTTCACCAGAATGCAGCTATGGGATTTGCACTGCAGAAATGAGGTAGAGCCCACCTTGCTTTGGCAAGGTGAAGTTTATGCCAGTGCTGTGTCTCCATTAGGATTTTTCACTGAGATTAATCGTCTTGCCATGAAACTACACCGCAGCATTCTCTGCTTCGTGCCATTCCCCTGAGCTGAGCTGACACTGCCTTCACGGCCTTTCCTGAAGACTATTTCTGTGGACAAACCCACCACCATCCCCAAGCCTTCCGGGCAGTACAGGAGCAGAGGGCTACAGCAACCTCACTGCAACTCAGAACATTATTTACTTCTTCATCTCGCAGTAATAAACCCGGTCTGACCCTTTGTTTTTTCACTGGCTTTAGACAAGTTATTTAATTGCAATTTCTTGAGGCAATAATACTTCCCTTCCTGAAAGAAGAATTTTAATAATTCCTAATATTTGCAAAATGCTTTTTAGAGTTATGATGATTTCCATACTGAAATGCAAGAATAATCCAAGTCCTTTATCACATTTTGCCAGAACAGCATGAGTAAGGCCCCCTGTACACTTTGTGCACCCACACAACTACTGCAAAGCACTTTTCATTAGAAATCACTCAGGTCTTTAAACAAATTTATGTTGCTCAAGATTGCTTGCCTCCAACCTTCCCACCAAGATGCGTGGTCACTTATTTTCATTTTTCAGTGCTGTCCTTGTTCAAAAAAATATATCTAGAGTTCAGACACTCTACAACTTGCTCAGAGTCTATTTTAACATGTATTTTCCACAAGATTTGGCTCCTGCATTAGGGACGGGTGCGATGCTTATTCAGCCAGGAAGGAGGAAGAGCATCATGCTGCTGAGCGTAAGCGAGCCACAGAGCACAAGTTCAGCTTTCTGAACAGCGCAGCACAGACTAAGCATCTTTTTAAAATAAAAGCACCGTATCAGTTGAAAAAACAAACAGCAGCATAAACAAAGCTAAATCAATGAGCAGTGTCAGTCTGTGCATTTCCTCAGCTCTGAAATGTCAGTCCTCCCTGACAGGGAACTATGTTGTGCCGTACCACACAGTTTCACAGCTATCATACACAGCAGTAGCACTGAGATGTACCAGCTCTCACAGACTAGATCACTATATGGCCAAGAGACAGCACGATAACGCTTGTAGGCAGGCCTGTGTAAGATAAGAGTGTGCCATTCTAAAAGCTGATGCATCTCTCATATCCACAGCAAAACTCATGTGATGCAATTACATGTCAGGGAGAGCTGGTCAAAACGCATAGTTTAATTGCAAATGAGCTGCCTGAGAATTGCTAGTGCCACTTTGTGTGGGATGATGTCCACTGGGGGACACTGCCTACTGAACCCTGTAGGGCACGAAACTGGAGAGCATTCTGATAGCCTGTGTCATGGAGACGGACACTGAGCAGGCTCCTGACACCATATGAACGATGTTTTCCCTGCCAAAGATCTGCAGAATGAAGACACTGATAGCCTCGTGAGCCCTCAGCCACAATGGCTTTGCAAGGCAAAGCTTCCCAGTGCAATAGTAAAACTTTGCTCTCCCGGAGGCACAGAAAAGTAAAAAGCAGCAGCGTTGAACGCAAGAACAACGAGCAGTAACACCAGCCCTTCTCTCAGTTTAACATACCTAGCTCAGATGGGGCTGGGGTGGAAATGGGACAGAGTAACAGCAGATAGTGCCATTGCATACGTAATGGCTGCATTTGGACGGCACCAGTGGAACAATATTCACAGGCCAAAGGACTGTAGATTCAGCAATGCTATTGTACACGTAAAAAGTTAAGTGTAGAGAATGCTAACGTGCTGCAGTTGTTAGCCATGAACTGAACACAGACCCCTCACAATTGTACGAATACCTGTGTGCCCATACAGCTGCTGCCTGCTTCACTCCAGCACTCGTGTCCCCCAGTTGTCCAGCTTGCACACAAACACATGCTCCACATTTCCTTCACAAACATGAGTGCAGGTGACAGGCTCTCCCAGCACAGACTAAAGGGGAAGACCATGACAGATCTGGGGTCAGTTTTTCCCCCCCATCTCCCTTTTGTTTTTCCCTAAATGACACTCAAAAATGACATCCCCAGTGGAGCCACAAGTCGGACAGAGTTCTGCTTTGCAGTAACACCCTTGTATCCAAGGAGTCGGTGCTCTGGAAATTGAAATTCCCTGCTGTACAGGATAGCACACTTGAGACCTATTTTCAGGATTTAAGAGGCGCATAGATCTTGAGCTAGCCCACTGCACAAGGATGTATTTCTTTCCCAGTGCTGAAGGTCTCAGAATAATGGCCCATTACCTAGATACATTGAGAGAATTACTCAATGAGTGCTCTAGGAAGGGAGTGGTCCTGATGGCTGGAGCAAGGCATAGAATATAGAATCAATAGGTTTAGGGTCAATTCCTCAAATTGAAACGTAGAGGAAAAGGTTTTTCATTAGATTTCCTGTCTAAAAAAATGGAGAATGGATAGAGAATTCTGACAGGGGATTTGAATACCTACATACTGAGAAGGAATTTTTTTTTTTAAACCAGCTTCAAAATTACACATTTATACAGAACACTTCTATAGGTTCACCCCAAACTCTCAGCCTGGTTTCTATTGCATTTTAGTCTCCCTCCTCCTGTCTATACGTATAATTAACTGGTAATTTACACCTACATTCTACAAACTCTTTGTGAAAGGCCTCAAAGTTGCATGATACATGGTTAAACTATTAAAAAAACTAAAAACAAACAAAACTGAACTCACCTCCCCCACCAGGGTCCCCAATTCAGGAATTTTATTTTTTATTTTTATGTTGAAAGGAAGTGTAGTATAAAAGAATTTTCATCAGATTCATGACCACGTCTCCGGGGATAGTTCCAGATATTCTCTCTGATTCAAAGACAGCAGTACTCTGCAGTTCAAGTGTTCATTACGCATATTTCTATACAGTGATTGATTACAATAGGGAAGGAAGTTGTTTTAGTGCTTTGGGGGTATTTTACAACAAATAGCTAACCTCGTCCTTTGCACAAATAATTTCAGCTCGTATTGATTATGACAGGGTGAACATGAGAGGAACAGCTAACAGCTGAGCTCCCTCCAGAGATGCAGCACATGTCAGAATTACCATGCCAAGACACACACAGGCCTTTCAAGCTGCTTGAATCAAACTCTGCGACATAAGGTCTGTTTGATCCCGTTATTTCCTCCGTTGGACCACACAGAAAATATTCTCATCTCTATGACAATCTGAGACTGGGCTGATGCAACAAAGGCCAGAACTTGATTTCATACATTTAAAAGCCCAAGGAGATCCTGGTGCTGGTTGGATTACTGGCACCAGCTAGTCGTGGAAGCACATGCCTTGAGGCACGCAGGCTGTTGTGCTATCACAGCAAACCTGGTTTTGGCACCAGAGCTGGCTCTGCTATCTCTTCAGGTAGCAGACATTGCCAGATGCAGGTATTGCATTGTGCCTTACGCAGTGAGAAGCAAGTGAGTTACCTGAATCTATCCTCATCATGTTAATTGTCAATGTGAAAGTACAAGCACATTTACAGCAGGGTGCTCCAGGCAGCCCAGCTCCATGTGCACTCGCGCTCCCAGGAGCCTGCCCTAGCTCCATTTGCAGCAATTTGCACAGCAGCACACAGATTTCCTACCTCTCTGTTTCCTGTCACTGAAGCCCAGTTATCAAGCCCAGTTATTATCCAGAAAGCTGACGTATTTTCTGTCTGAAATAATACTCCTTGTCCGTGAGAGGGAGGTGACAAACGTGCAGCTGTGGTTTGCTCTGGACAGCTCATTTGGTGACATGTGGCTGACACTGTTGACTCAGTGATGCGGTCAGCCACGCCGCAGCCGCTTCGCTGGCGTTTGCATGGGACTAATCAACACTTGTGGTATTTTGATCAGTTCGTTTGCTACTTTTTAATTACTGCTTGAAGTATTTTGAAGAAAAAACATGCTAGATAAATGCTATAGATTATTACTATCTTTGCTCCATAGCTCTTGCTGTAGGATATTTGTTCCTAGGTTGCCCAATGAAGTAGCCAGCAAATATCATCCAATTTTTAACAGCTCAAAGAACAACAGCGCAACACCTGACAGACCTGAGGGGATACAAGTTTCTGCTGACACCTTGCTGTGAACTAAAGGAGCCCAGGACTAACAGAGAAGCTCCAAATTTCCATCTTTGCAGCACAACTCTTAGAGGCGTTGCCCCTTGTCACACTGCTAAGATGATACAGGAAAATCCTTTAGGCCATACAAAGAAAAGTCAGGAAAAGCTCACACTGCACAGTTCTGCACAGAACTGCACTTTGGCTGCCATTTGCTGGGATCTGACAGTGAAGATTCCCTTGCAGCTGGCTACACCAGTGCCTGGCTGTGTGGGCTCCAAATGGAAGCGTCACAGAACAGGAGACCGGGCAACCCTGATTTTGCAGCTTCCCTCAAATTCCTCTGCTGTAAAAAAATGAATCTATCTTGTGTCTGAGAAGGAGAGTCCTCTGTGAGCTGGGTACCCTTGTGGAAATCTTTGTGTGTTCACTTATTTGGATTCATATTACAAAAAAAGTATTGCTACGAGCATGTTCAGCATCCCTGCAGAGCCTGCTTTGCTCTGCCTCTAAAAAAAAACCAGGAAAACAGCATATAATTCCTGTTTATCAGCTAAAGCACTCTAAGCTGGATCAGTTTTTGGGTCAGATCTTCTGTTTCTTAATTTGTCACTGCTCTTTTGACTACAACAATTACGTGTAGGGCTCCCCAGCCTCTCAGCCCCAGCCTGCCCTGTCCCACACACAGAACCCAGCACTTGCTCCTGTTGGGCTTCATGCAGTTGGTGACTGCCCAGCCCCATTTGTCAAGCTCTCTCTGCAGGGCCTCTCTACCCCTGAGGAGTCAACAGCTCCTCCTAATTTAGTATCACCTGCAAGTTTACTTAGGATGCATTCGAGCTCTTTATCCAGATCATGTATAAGATCATGGAAGAGAACTTGCCCCAGAACTGAGGCCTAGGGACCCCACTAGTGACCGGCCACCAGCCTGATGTTATCCCACCTACTATAATCCTTCCAGCCCAGCCTGCCAGCCAATTGTTCACCCATCACATTATGTACTATTGGTGGTACAGATTATGGTGATGTTATGCCCAGAAGGTCGCTGTGAGAAAGCTTTCGTAGAACTCAGACAAAAAGTTAAAGCAGCCCTTTCTGTTGCCCCCACAATATTAGCTGGCTTTTTAGTTATAAATTCATGGTCTGGGGATCTCCAAAAATCATCAACCACTGAAATGTTCAGCAGCAAGCTCTTACTGAACACAAACAACAAAACAGAGGATGGGAGAAGTCAGTCTTCATTAATTCTACCTCATTTCTACTGCAATGGGAGCTCTAGCAGTGAGAAAAATTAGAAAAAAGGACAAAAATCTGAAGTCACAAACATTAGAATGCTACAAAACCAAAAGAGAACACAGACTTTCAGTCCAAAAACTACTTTAAGGAAATATACAACAAATAACAAGGAAAGTAATGCCTTCTCAGAGAAGGGTAGAACACAGACTGCACGTGTCTCCAGTGTAAAAGGCTGCAAAGCAGTTCTCTACAGAGAGCTTGCAGAAGTGTCTCAGAAATGCAAAACTCCATGCAATGCAAAGAAAGGGGAAGATCTTATTAGCTACATGGATCATGCCATACTGACTATACCTGTACTTTTAAAAATTACCTTTGGTAGAAGTAATATCGTACTTTGAGTGACTCAAATTTTCATTATGCAGGAGCTTTACTGCGCTATTGCAGCAATATAAAGGCCTTATAAGTAGTAAAGAATGGCATCACCCTTAGAAAGATCTACTCTCACTATGCCCTCCAGTTAGGTAAAAAAGCCCTCAAATTATACACAAGAGGTATCCCACCATGCATAGAAAAGCTTCATTACATAAACCAACCAAATCAGCATCTAGACAGAAAATATGTTTTGGGCATCGATGTACTATTTTCACTTCCATGACTTTCAGCAGGGACACCAGACATGCCTTGTCTGGTATCACACATAACACTAATTGTAATTACCTCAACAGAAAGAGAAACCATTACTTCCTGGGAGGTCTCTAGAAGCTGAGAAGGTCTAGGTTTGAATGCCAGCTGCATTCAGGATTCCTGCACAACCCTCAGCAACTCATTTGCTATGCTGCAGCTCCCTGTTTATAAAGGAGTTCTACTCTGCATTAGAAGTGGGCTTTATAGATACCGTATATTATTCGTATGAGCTGAGGAAGTGCTTTGTCTTCACTGATGGAAGAAGACTTTATTGTGCTAGGCACTGTGGATTGCTGAAGATTTTCTTGTCCTTGCTGTCTCTTGATGGTTTCCCATTGTAGCCATGTTTGGTGGCAAGAAACTCACTCAAGGCCTCCTCTTCTTTAAATGGGACAGAACTGTTGCTGGGTTTTTTTTTTTTTTTAAAAAAAGCTCGCTCTCTCTCCAGTTTGAGTCTTCCCGATCTAACTTAACAGCAACACAAAGCATCTAATTAATGATTTAATATTTAATTGCAGCATTACAATTTCAGTTACAGTTAACAACAGCACTGAAAGTTTCTTGGCTAGGTAAAACTCTCTCCCAGAGAATATTTGAAGAACGTACCCCTCAAAGAACACTTGCCTTCAATGCAATTGTTCTGTATATGTGGTATATTGAGCTCTGGTTGGGGAACCATAAACATTACTGAAACAAGAAACACGCTGCCAACTGAACAGAAACGTAGCTCTGGTGATTATGCAAACGATACCATCAGACACCTCACAATAATGTTTCAAGAGAAAACATGCCTACAGCAATGACGAACATGGTTTTTTGAAGCCTTCATCCCCCATTCACAAGAACGGACAGATTCCATTCACAAAGAATGTCTGTGTTCCCTACCTGCAGGCTTGGGATCCCCACTTGTTTTGCTCCAAGCTGTCACATCATCTGGAAATGATGAGAGAGAAGGATGACGCTGGTAGTAATTAATGTTTGAAGCAGAAGAACTTTATGAAGAGAGCACGGCTCAAATTAGAAAACAACTTGTTTGGAGGACACGATGAGGTGAATGGTTTTGACCTGGCCTCCACTGATGCTCATTTCCAATAAAGCACCACAACAGGTAACATTTAACTTATTAAATATAAGAGGTAGAACGCTAGTCTTTAAATTATGCAAGACCAGAGTCTTAAAGCTCTCAGCACCTGCCCGTAATATTCCATTATACACATGGACCGAAATCTTAAAGTAATTACACAGTAAAGATCTCTAAATGCAAAATAAATATATTTTTTTAAAGAACTAATACTTCGAGAAAGTTAAGCCTCACCTTTTTGCAAGTGACTTCTGACTTTATTTCTGGAGACCTTAAGCCTAATTTGCAGCATTACAAAGCATTCTCAAGCAGTCAGAAGAGCTGAAGATATCTGAAAAAATCTTCATATCCAAAATACTACTACAGGCTGAACACTTGAAATCCTTGCCCTAATTAAATATTTGAAAGATGCAGACCCTCAGGTTCCTATTTCAGGTTAAAGGACTCACGAAAGAGGCAGGCTGTGGTCACTTCTGGCTTCAGAACCAGCCAGGGATATCTAAGCACAATGTAGGACATAGTTCTCTAGGTCACACTGTCTCCCCTTTAGCTATCCATTTATTCAAACTGGTGCTGTAACCTCCCTCTACAATCCCTCCAACAGTGACATTTCAGATATGCCGTAATTACTGCGTTGTCTCTGCAATCAACAGGCTATTCATGATTTCTATTAATGTAATGGACTCCTAATACAGGCTTTTTTCCCCTTATGGAAACACGCGTTATGCTGCTGTCTCCAGGGAATGTACTGGGCGAGCTGAGACTGCATCCATCAAAAAACGTGTCCTTCACGGGGAGCGGTTTGCAAGCAACAACACAGGTGCTGTGTCCTTGATAGATTTTAGGTGCAATCTCCACAATAGTGTAGAAGAAATATTGAAGGTCAGAAGCGCTTAGTAACTGTGGGAGAGAGTTAGCGATTGCTCAGCGGCTAGGAAAAAAATAATTAGCCTTGCCAGGGATTTCTGAGGTAATCCTGGTGTGCCACAGGACCTATTTTACATCCTGCCTGCTAACAGGATTATATCATCTATCAGAGGTGGCTGCTCTACAAACTTGCTTTTATCATACACACACCAAAGATCAGGTGAGAGGTTTAATAAAACACTAAATGGAACAAAATGCTGAAGAAATAGATATAATTACCTTTGAAGCTTTTTTCTTGCCTAAGGAAGTGTTTTCATTACAGTCTGCATTTTGAAGGCATCAAGTCCTTCCTTGCACGATGTCAACTGAAAAAATAACAAGAAATACCACAAATTTAATGTGCAAAGGTAAGACGAGCCATCTCATCAAGCCCTGCTTGCGGATACCCTAAAACAGCAAGGTAGACAGAAGAAGAAAAATCTCAGTCTGAAAAATAGGTTGCTATCCCTCCCTCATGGCGAGGGTAGACCAAATCTTGACTTGAAGAAAATTAGCATAATTTCTTTCCAGTCAACCAATTAAAAAAAAAAAAGAAAAAAAGGAGAGCTCTGGAGTCCCAGAGGCTCTGATTATTTTATGCTGAGCTACCACAGACATTTCCACCACCATGGGGTAAAGTTACCATGATGCATGTCGTTCTGGATATATTAATAGTGAAACACTAGTCCTACAATTTAATAGGATTAGCTGAAATTGCTGTAATACATTTTACAGATGGGGAAACTGGGACACAGGCAGACTTAATTTTAAGCAACTAAATCCGTATTTTGGCACCAAAGCAACCTGATTCTCAGTAGTGCAGAACTCTTAACTCCCACAAAACAAAAGAGCTACAGTTCCCCCTCTTCATTTTTCCTGGGGGCCACCACACCTCTTGCTAACTCACGCAGGTTGCTGGAAGGTGATTCAACCAGGGCCAGTAGGAACTCAAGGCTGGCCACGTCCCGTTCCAGCTCCGGGTGAGCTCCCAGCATGCTGCAGGACACAGCACCTTCTCTGCCTTCTGCCCACTCCCGGTATCTTGAGTTCTGATGCCCTTTTTCTCTATTTCAATAGGCTAGATTAGCATTTTGCTTCTCATCTACCCGAGCTATTACAAATCTGTTCAGCTGGAGAACATCCACATCAGCCACTAGACCCAGTTTGCCTACTGCAGTCCTGTAAGTGGGGGATGAAGTGCTGCATCTCTCCCAGTTACCAGCCTCCAAACTGGGGCTCTAGCACCTTCCACAGTTCACGACAACTGGAGTCAGGGAGGGATCTGTCACGCTTCGGTGACCTCCTCCCCCACTCTCCAGCAAAAGTCCTGCTGACCATTGGTGACATCTGTCAGTGTCACAGGAGCTGAGTAATGTGGATATATCAAGTAAAAAATTCCATCAGTACCACTTTTTGTCCAGGGTTGTTACTAGACTGAGCGCCTGCTGAAACAAATTAGAGCCAAATGTCTTGCTTACACAGGGTTAACTAGAATGGAATCTGATAGCTCCTTCGCTTTAGAGGTTTTATATCCCAGATGGTTAACAAATACAGTAAATAAGCTTACAATTGCACTTTCTCTTGCTACTGTCATTTCCAAGTCCCCTCAAGATTAAGAAGCAGTAGGTTAATTGTATATTCATTGGTTACCATCTCTGCTTCTCTAACCAATATTGCAGGGTCAGAACAGGTGTTCCAACTCCTCCATCCCTCCAACTCTTAACAGCACAAATCCCTTACACCGGTGCAAATAACCTAGAAGAATACAGCATGCAACTGTATCCTCCAGAGGCTTCTCCCACCCAGAGCAGCCAAGGTCCCCAAAAGCAAGGGTTCCAGATGGCTGACAGCAGTGCTGCTCACACCCAAGCAGCAAGCTGCAGAGCAGCCCGCTGACTCCCGCAGAGAGCTCGACATCTTCCATCAGTAACTCAGCTCTGGTGTGTCAACATATTTAGTCATGAATACTATACATTATATGAACACACTCTCTTGTCAAGCGGTTAGAGCTAATCCTCCTACGAAGTAACAGCATTTCATGCAAATGCATATAAAGCTAAATGACTTTTTTGTATGCGTGTAATAAGTATAGAGAAAAGAGTAAGTGGGATCCTTCCTTGTCAGTGGCAATTGACAAAATTATTACAGATAACCCGTCAGAAACAACAAAATAAAATAAACACAACTCAGCAGTGATTATTAAAAGCACCATGCCTTACATGGATATCTATATTTGTGGAAGAGAGGTAGGAGTAAGGAACTAGTCCAGTACACAAAACCCTCAGCGCAGGAGGCAGCAGTTCCTTTCAAGCACTGGCTTTGCAAAAACAGACAGAACAGATGTTCAAGGCTACAGCCACAAAGTCAAAATCATCGGGAGCTCCTATGGATGGAGGGATTTAACATCACAGCAGTGCAGCATAGCTCCTCCCAGAACAGTTCCTAGGGAAGTGAGCTATTCACCAGATCAGAAATCTGAGCTAGATGAACTTCCCCTAACCCTGAAAGAAAATTCCCTATTCCAACAATTTACTGCATTATCAGTTCCATGTGACTTTTCACCATAGCTTCTATCCTACTTAAATAAGACCCCTACTTACACATGTAAAGTCAGGTTCTTCACCT
This sequence comes from Numida meleagris, assembly GCF_002078875.1. Lineage (NCBI taxonomy): Eukaryota > Metazoa > Chordata > Aves > Galliformes > Numididae > Numida > Numida meleagris. The sequence continues at coordinate 9,239,941 of NC_034425.1, forward strand.
CTAATTTACAGTGTAGTCATTATAGAAAATGTGCATCATCAAATAAAGTGATCTGTAAGTATAGATTTACCTACAAATAAGTCCATATATACTATCAAAAAAATCAAATCTGAAATGTGAACACCAGAAGAGAGCAAGATGATATACTACATAAGAAAACAACTAATTAACAGAAAAAATATACAACAGAAGAACACAGAAGAATAAAAGCTCTTGTAAGCTTCCATTTTACCACTTGCATTTTAATAAGCAAAATATCCAGTTTTAAAAGAGCATCATAATGTTGACTTCTCCAGCAACGTTATTTGGCAATTTGAATTGTTCCTTATGGTTTTAGAAAGAAATTGACTGGAGTTTGGTCCAGAACTTAATGTGATTTAAAACACTCCCATTAACAGAGGATCAGCTCAGACTCCTACAAGCACAAAACTACTTGGATCCACCTTGATATTACAAAGCAAATGTCACTACTGTTATAAAAAGTCCAGCAGCAACTTCAAACTCTACTGCAAAGTAGCAGTGATCAAGTCTCTGCAAACGGTTCATTTTATGGAAGGACAAAGCTTCCAACAAGAAGCCTGAGCTTTTATTAGAAATAAAGGTGAAACAGTATGGGGATACTGTCTCACACTGCAGCATTTAGACTCTCCTTACATTTTGTCACTGATTCTACAAATCCTTGTTTTAAACACAGCAATGGTTCCACAGTCTCCAGCACCTAAAGCACATGCTTACAGCCCCCTGATGCCAACGCACTTGGCTGAACAACACAACACATAAGAAAGTTGGCTTAGAGCTTTAGCGTGTGAAAAGCTGCAAGTTTCCCCAAAGCTGTGCAGCCTTGTTAGAGATGCACTCAACAGTATGGGCACACATGCTGAAGAGCAAGCATCCTTCATTTAAGAATTCTCTTTTGGGTTGTTTTTTTTTTCAGATTTTTTCCCCCTTTTTTTAATCAATCCAGTATTTCTTTAGATAAACATTCACAGAAAGATAATTGTAGCAGGGCAGAAGCAAGCATGTTAAATATGTATAGCGATGCAGTCCTCTACCACATTTACACAAGCCACCAAGTCCAATTGTAGCTCATGGACGTTGCTGTGTTCTGACAGATGGACAGACACATCCCTTAATCTTTTTGAAAAGTGTTGTTTTTATCCTACAAAGCCATTCATCTTCTATAGGATTTGAAGTAGACATCACCTTTCTGATATCAATGGAAGAATCCTCTACTTTCACTTGCTTTTGTTTAAAAAGATGCAAAGGGAAAAGTTTTCCTTCTACAACAAGCTTATTTTTCAATGTACCTAATTAACAAAATGCATAATTAAATAAGGCTCCAATAAAACACTGGTTTGAGAGTTGAACGAGGAACCTGATTAATGAAGTATCACTACATCACAGAACAACTGCAGTTGGAAAAGCCCTCTCCATCTCATCCACCATCCCTGCTCAAGCTCTGGGGAACAGAGCTGCTCTCCTGGTTGCTTTTGAATTTCTCCAAGGTTACTATGATCCTTCTGAGAACTTCTGCCTCTTTAAGCATTGCCTGCATTTTAGAAGGAACAATTCATACCAGATTTCTACAGACTTTGCTAGGTCATCTTTTGATTTCCCTTTTCTCATACAAGAAAAGTAGTTTGAAAGTTACCATTAAAAGTTCATTGGAAATTAACTTTTTAGAGCATTGTCTAAGCACTGAAAACTCTCAAATAGGTGCAAGAAGGCACAAACTACAATATCAGAATGCGCTGGGAGAAATCCCAGTATTTTAAACAAGACTGCTTCAGAATGAACAGTGCCTCAGGATGTTTGCATCACACCAGGCTCTGGTTCTGACGTTCTGTTTTTATGGATTTTTTCATTGCTTGCCTCAGCCTTGAGATTCTGCAAAGGAACTTGGTAAAAACTGAATTTTAAGCCTTTATGACCCCTCTCTTTAAAACTTCTGAAACTCAGATCTCCTTTATACTGGTATATGATTTATGTATAATTTATGTGTGCAAACTCAAGTCACATCTACTGATTTCTATGCTTAAGGCCAGAGCAGTAACAACATTACTTTCATTAGTAATCTAGTAATAGAGAGAAACAAGGAAGAAATGAGGTCTGATAGCACCGCACAATGCAGCTGTGCAGACAGCCATTTCTTTTGATTCCCATCCATCAAGCACCAGAGAAAAAGCCTATTAATGCTTTCAGAATAAAACAAACATGACTGTTATAGTCCTCAGAGCTATCTCCAGTATAATAATGATCAGAAGAAAAACATATAGGTTCATTTACACCACTGTGTTGACAATGCAGGAGCTACCTACTCAAGGAATCATCATCTTTATAGACTGTTTACTCTCCATATAAAACGTAAGAACCCATACTTGAAAAATTCATCTGATACTTGCCTGGATTTACTATGTCCGTAATTGGATTATAAATTTTCCTCTTTTATTAAAAAAACCCACTTCAAATTTGCAAGCTGCATATGAACAATGGATTTAGCTAGGGAAAAGCCACAGCACTGAAGTTATTCTCTTTGAATCCCAAATACTGTTCAGGTTCTTTACTAATTCTGCTTGTCACTACAGTACCAAAAATAGCCCATGGAATAGTTCAGACATATGCACAATGACATCTCCGAAAGCATATCATTCTCATTCAATTGCAGCTGTATTAACATACCTGTAATGGCTGCAAATTCTTTCTTAATCCAGTTCTGCTTCAATGTCTAAGACCACATAAAATAGAAGAGATTAAATAGCACAAAATCATAGGGTTATATTCCCTAGGTAGTCAATGCAGCAACAGACACCATTAAAGTGGTAGTGTACCACATGCATCTTAAGGAATTCCAGCAGAACACCTCGAAGTACCAGGGACAGAGTTTAAATACTCAAACCAAAGTACAGTTCCATTGGCCCAGGGACCACATTCGCAGAATACCCGTTCACGACTGCAGTGGTACCACAGTGGGTGATCCAGCAGTGATGAAACAACCAAATGTCAAAGAAACGTGGAAACTTCTGTAGCAATTACAACATTCCTCAACATTTACCAACATCCTACACAGGCTGGAGAAGCATTCTTCTCTCAAGGCACAAAATCAGAAGAGCAGCAAAACGAACTTGCAAAGGCACATTAAAGCAGAGCTCAAAACCTGTCTGTCAGAATCAAGATGCACAGTTGTGGGCAAAGGCCACAAATCAATTTAGACTGCACTATACCCAAAGAAGAATTTTGAAGGAATAGGAGAGACAAGGAGGATCTTTAATCTTGCATGTGCCAGGCTAGAGAAGTGCTTGTGATTCTCATTCGTATTAACAAGGTGATGGAGGCAAGGGGGACTGCACCCATGCAGCAGCAAAGACTGGGTCCCTAAACTCTGTGTCAAGAACTGCTTGAACATTTGACGTGAAAGAGATTTTTTAGCGTATGCAGCAAGTGGAAAAGAACAGCAGTTATTACTCCCCTTGTTCTCACACGAGCACTCTGCTCACCCAGGCGCAGGGCAGCCTCCGCCGGCTCCGCGCAGCCCGGCATCAGCCCAGGAAACTTCAGCTTCGGCCGCTGCCTCGCACTGCTGTCCTCCATGGCGGAATCGGGTGAAAAGAACCGAAGCGGGAAATGAAAGAGCAGTAACATGCAGAAAAAAGGCTGAAAAAAGCTGCAACTGCAGAACAGTGCAGAGAACCCTTCAGGGCAAGGGCAAGAGAAGTTGTAGGCTGGTCTGCTAAAGAACCTGGCATCCTAGAAGAGGTAAGCCCAGGTCATCACGTGTCAGTAAGACCTGGTTACCAACAGCTTGTCCGAGAACCCCACTGCTTCCCTGAACCACAGGTGATTTTCTCCAAGACCTGCAGGCCAATAGACTGTCTCGCAGATTCTTATACTTTTACAACAAAAAAAATTTAAAAATGGTTTGTGGTGCACAGCCTAAATGACAAATGAGTACGAGGAGATGACTTCATAAATCATTGATGATACATTATGGTCATTTTTACGCTGCCACAGATTGCAAAAATATTAACAAGAAGTGAATGTTGATAGAAAGGTTGTGGGCACATTTGAGTGATTTTATTGTCTCTATAATACACAGTAGTAGTAACATGAAACTAGCTATCAATGTTTAATAAATGTTTTAGCAACACGTTATAAATTATAAATGAGTGACTATATATGCCATATAAAATATGCATAATGTTTTCTGATGTTTGCTAATCGTATGCTACAACTGTTTTAAAAAACTATTAATAACGAAGTGACTAGAGTTAGAAGTTTCCAGAGATGTTCAGGAAGTAATTCCTAATTAAACAAGTAAATCTTAAAAAAGCAAATGCAATTATACTGGTCTCTGGCATACTGTAATTGTTTAATAAGTCTTTCACTCTAAGCTGCATGCAGATCCCTTACAGTGCAAGGGCTGGAATTTGAAGAAACACTGCGTAGGAGAATTTCTGATTCCTATTCTCTGCTGCTGAGTGGCTTCTTAATTCCACACGTAGTGTCTTATAAATACATTTTTCCTAATATTTTAATGAAAGACAATGTCATGATTTTTGTACAGTCTTTGTAGGGCAAGATCTTGACTGCTTCTGAATGTTCAGGAATGAGCAATGCATTCCTATCACAGATGAATGTCTCTGCATGATTACCATTTGTTCTGAGTATGTATGCGTGCGTATGATGTATTTGGTACATACAGAAGACATAGATATCGGAAAGGCAGTCAAGTCAGAAGTATTATTTTAAAATTAGTCCTTTAGTGCACCAGTAAAGAAGTCCCAATCTTCACAGCTGGTAGCACTGTAGCTCTCAACTCCAACAAAGAAAGTCAATTACGCAAACACTAGATAACTTGTTAAAAGCAAACAACATGCATTCCTTTTCTATCAGATTAGTGACTTGATTGCTGGCATTTCTGGTCCATGGGAACACACTGTGTTCATTATTGCTGGGTCAGCTGGCCAAGGGGAATAAACAAAGTTACTACTGCAGACGTACGGACCGAGCCGTGGTTTTATTCCCTAAAATTAGTCCTCTTTGGACATCAGTATTTTTCTGAAAAAATCAAAAACAAACAAGCTAAAAATAAAGGAGAACATTTCATTTCTCTAACGCAGAACATGAATACATGCACCTGTGTGTAGCTCTCTCCAAGCCCTCACAGCAAATAGACTTGCTATTCAAAAATGGAACTTGAATCCCTTTACAGATCATGCATCATATTTTACTTCACAATAATTCAAGCTTGTTACAGCAAAGCACAGATTCAAGTCTTCAAAATAATTTTGATTGCTCTCTATGAAGTTCCAGTCTCTGCAAGGCATTATTAGTAAATGGTTATGTGCGCCTTTGTCAGCCCCATCCATTTGACTCAGTTTGGACTGTCAGCAGCAGAAGAAAAATTAATCGAGAGGCTCAAGGCCTTTGAATATACCTCAGAAAAAAATGAGTCATTCTCAAGGATGCTTTCTCCTGCCTGCTCTGTAATGATATTATCGCAGAAGTTTGGACCCACAGGTAATAATTGGAGCAACTTCATAAAACAGAGCTTAAAAGTAGCTGAATTCAAATATATAGAGTAACATGGAAGTTGCTTGCAAGCATGAAATTTCATTTCACTCTGATCTACCGATTGTGCACTTACTGCAATTTTCAATTAACCTGCTGCCTGCAATGGTTCTACAAAAGTAGAAAAAACTAAGCACGTACATAATTGTTTGTGAGATCAGGTCAATGATTCATCTATAGTATTACGCTGTTCACCACTGAAAAGCCTGTGTGCGTATTAATTCAAAGGGTTCACACCTCCCTATATAATCATCATCGACGCCTCCCAGTTTGCCTTCACTTATTCAGCGAAGAACATGCATATTTACATAATTTAAATGGAAGCTAATGCATCTTACACATTAAAATTATACCAGCTCTGTATCCTCCCATCTGGAGGGAGCAGGCAACTCCATTCATGTTCTATTCATGTGAAACCTGCTCAGGAAAATGGCAGGAAGAGAATCAAAGGGGAAGGGATGGTACAAAAGAACTTTTTGCACCTGTTCCATCCCAAAAACGATTACAGATGTCTGAATGACAATCAGTTTTAGACTAGCCCAGTTTTATTTTGCTTACCTTTCCACCCCTAATATTACACCTGGAAATTGCAATATAAATTCTTCAGAAAAAAAGAAAAAGAAAGTTGAAGTTAAGGAATTAAGGCAGTGGTCTCCTTTCTGTATGCATCACAAAGGAAAAATGTTTCCTGCTGTTCATTTACCTGACCATCTTTTTATATAATCAAAATGCCCTGAGGGCTTCCTCTAGACAGTGTTAGAGTTTGCAGTCCCCATACTGCAGCACTGAACAACTCCTGGGCAGAAGAACACAAAAAAATTCCAGACCACGAGGCCAAGGGAAGTGCAGACTTCTGCCACTGCTATACCAGGGGACATCGAGTTGCAGATGTACCCACAGCAGAGCTACTACTATGAAGGTGCAGCAATTGCTAACAAACACATTATCATTAATGGAATAACTCTGAGAATACCTAAGTCGCTTTCTCCTGAAACAAAAATTGGATGAAGATGGTGTTCAGACTGCTGACGTGTCTGCACTTAACCGCATTCCTTTTAGTAGACTTCTATGGTATTTTTTCAGCACCCAAACATGTCAGCATATCGCAGAGGAATCAAATCAGAGCATCCTGTATCTACAATTTGTATCAGACAATGAATAATCCAAGAGGAGTCTGCATCTCCCTGATGAGCGATGTAAGCATCATATAGCCTTTTCCTAAGTTAAAGCTTTGCAAGTCTGTCATTTTTAATGTGGTCTGAAAGCAGCAAGACAAAAATATGTGATCGCTTATGATCATTATTAAATACACCAACCTTAATAGACCAAACATTTTACTTCAGTGTTAAAGACCAGTAAACAAACAATGGTTACAGCTTATTGCACCGGTAATTCCCAAAGTGGTAAGAGAATTTCTCTCTAATTTCAGTATACACTTATGGCACGTTTCACCGCTCATCTAATCGGAACTGGGAAACATTTGCTTTGAAAATAACCTCATGAAAGAGAACATATATATCCAAGTGGGATGACTATAAAAATGAGTACAGCTCCAAGAGTACACCTAACCAGTCCTGTGTAAGGAACTCCCACGGTTACAGCCGCATCCCGCTGGCAGCACAGCCACCTCGCAGTTCCCATGCCTCACGTTTTCCTTCAGAGGACAGCAGGGCACCTCCAAAATCCACTCTGTCTCAGTCTGTGACCTTCTGCGGCGTGAACAGAACTCAAAGCAGATGGTGATAAAGTCGCACAGAACATCTAAGTTACACTCTGATCTGGAGGTCAATCTTATTTTCAATAGCTGTCTCAGCTTCCCACAAGGAAAAAATTCCACTTCTCACAGAAGTGAATGGAAATATTTCCACTCATTTCCACAGGGGCAGGGCTGTCCACAGTTTACTTGTTTGCGGCAACACAAAAAATGCCTGCAGCGTGCTGTAAGTTAAATGATCTTCATTAAACATCGAAAAACATGCAGTAAGCAATGCTATCTTTTGCTGGTGCAGCTATACCAGTAAATAGATCCAGGTACTGCAATGAGGATTATGTCTAAAGCAGCTTCCAAAGCTACCAAATGTGGCATTCTCACTAAGAAAGGTGGCTAGGAACAAATTGCTTGAGAAGAATGGATGAAAGCGATCCTCCAAGCAACTTCTGTGATGCAGAGAGCCAAGCGTTTAACTTGGTTTTACGCATGACATTGACCCAACAGGACAAAGTCATCCTGAATTGCTGAAACCCACTGCCACATAGCACAGCAGCCAGGCAGGGACCTGTGTGTGACTGGCACAGTTAAGAGAAAGAACACGAGTATCCAGAAGAGGCTCAGGCCAGATATTAGGGTAAGAAAAGCAACAACTGGAATGCAAAGATCTGAACAGTCTACTGCACACACACGCTTAACCATTATCAACTTTGCATAACTCCTCCCTCATCCACTGCATCCATTTGTCTTTTCTGTTTGAAAGAAGATAGCTTATCTATCATTCTTCCAAGTATAAAAGCACACCACCACCACCAGCACAGCTGTGAGAAACAAACTGGATGCCAGAAAAACACTGCAGGATTTCAGTTCCCCAGCACCCAGGTTTTCTCAAGACACCTTGTGTGAGCAGCTCGGTTCTGCTCCCATCAGCCATCCACACCCTCCTACTCCTAATCCCAAATCAGACAAAATAATCATGCAAATTTATTTTTGTCAATTGCTCAGCAGAAAGCCTTTCCATAAAGGCAACAGCATATACAACATTTAGAACACCTTACTAGAAAAACATTTGTTACTGATCTCATGTTTATAACAAGGGTACTTTTTTTTTTTTACTGCTAATTCAACAGTATAAAATGCTTGTGATCATGACTCATCTTTGGTTTTGTTTCAGATAAACGTGAAATGCACCTGTTCCAATTGATGGTTTTTATAAAATGTATTCTATTTATCATGTATTTAATGTTTGTCTTCTATAAAGAAAATCTTCTAAACAAATTCTCCATGTGTATTCTGTAAGTACCATCTCATGACGGATCAGAAAACACACTTTTCTCTTTATACCAGCTGAAAACAAGAGCCATACAAACTCAATCCTCCAAACTTACTCAAACCAGTACAACTGGCATCCTGGGGATGTTCTGCATGAACAAGATTGCAGGGTCAGCAGCAGACAAATATTCCTTGAATACAAGGCAAAGAACTGCAATCGTTTTGGCTTCAACAGCCTCTTTCATTTAAGTCATTTAATAGCCACTCTTTAAACCCTTTTAATCCTCCTTCTTCCCCCTTTTACCATATACTGTAACAAAATACACTCTCTTGTGAGTACAATGCCGACGTCCATGTTTTCCCAAGTAACAGTCATTCCTCAGACCCAACCACTTGTTTTCCTTCCATCACACAGGGATGAAGCCAGGGAGGCTTTTATGCCCTCCATAATGTAGTTTCTGACTCCACACAAATCTCTGCCTTTCACCAGTGCTAATCAATACAACACTAAAAGGTGTCACTGCTCATGTATTTGTGCAAACCTGCTGCTGACCTCTTTGTTATTCTATTCTCCTTTGCTCGAAGAACAGTCCCCTTAAATCAATTATTTATCAGGCCCATGAGGACTTCAGTAGTAAGTGCACTGAGATTTGTGGCTTCCGGGCCAAAATGAAATCCCATAACACAAAAAGTTTTCTGTTCACCCCACATTTCCCAATTTCTTTTGAAGTCCTTACAAAACATCCAAACCTTTAGGTGAGCTAAGGTTTGATAGCTCTTTGTCAACACTTCACTGAAGTCATCCCATTCGAAATAAGAAATCCATCGTTAAAGGCAATAAGATGACATTGTCTCTTCTGTAAGTGCCAAGCCACCTAAGCCCTCAGAGCTTTATTTCCAACCATCCGCAACAACTCTAATTATATCCAACTCCACAAGAATCTTCACACACTGTTTTTAATGTGCTCTGAGTTCATCTCCAGAAACGAACTGAGTTATCGATGCTGGACAAAACACTTAGTATTTGATCCTTCAGAAATGTTAGCAGAGCTCAACATTTCTGGAAGGAAAAATAATTCAATAGAGAAACTTCAGTCACGGGAACAAGGAGGCCTTTAAAAGATTCAAGATAGCATGCCAGATTCCCCATTGTATTCTCCCATTTCTCTCTGGTTGCAGTAGCATAGAAAAAAGTTGCAGTGGTGAATTAGGACTCTTATCTGTACAACTCCTATGTGAGAAATGTATTTTTTATCAAAGCCTCTTCAGCACTGCTGTGCTAGCTTTGAGCAGCCTCCAGGTACAAACAATACAATTAGTCAACAGGTTGTCTACAGCAGATATCCATAAGCATTTCAACAGCAGACAGAGAACTATGATTCCTGTATTGCCTATTAAAGCAGCAAACTCTTCCCGGTTTTCAAGAGTTCGAGAGCTTTGACACATTAGGAATTATAACAGGGAGTCGATGGGGAAAAAAAGAAACAAGCAACAAAACAAAGCCAAACAAACTCTCCTGCAATTTTTTTTGTGTATGTGTGCAACACTGAAGAACTGCACTGGGTAGCCTAAAAAATTAAGGTCATGCCAATTCCTCCTGCAACTCAAAAAAACCTGCAAGAAATCCACAACAACCAAGCACATTTTGCAAGTAAATAAACACAAGAGTATTAACGTAAACAGTAATCAAATGAAAACCTTAAAGGGCTGCAATGGGGAGCTCACTTACACATCTGTTGAGATAGTTAGAAGCTTGTTTATTTACAAAACATTTTTTTTTTGTTTCAGCTTGAATACAAGTGCTAGCAGGGAATGGGCTTAAGGATCAAGTGGATGCTCAACTCAGTTCCAAGCAACTTGGCGTGTTTCTCCTCCAATGCCAATGTTGCAAAAACATGTTTACTGTATACATTTCCAGCACAGTAACGTTTCTAGGAGAAAGCAGGGCAATTATGCCCTCAAGCAGTTTTGCAATTTCATATTTAATCTTATGAAATACACTCTTTCAGTTTAACAAATCAGCTCTAAATTGCCAATCAAATCACTCCAGGAAACAAGGCTCTACATCTCAGACTTGCAAGAAGTAATTTACCAATTAAAGCCAAAGAGTGACAAAAATAATTTAGGGAAGCTTTCTTGGAGTATTTTCTTTTGACTCTGTGCAAAAATCAAGGGAAGAACCATCACAACTATTCACTGAATCTCCTATGAAAGCACTATGCAAATTACTGTTTAAATAGCACAATCAAGACTGCAAAGCCAAGCTCTCTGAGTTACAGAAAGCCAGAAGCAAGCTGATCTGAGCAGCCATAGCCCAGGCCCTTCGTGAGACAGGAAACACACAGGACACAGCCCTGCAGGCAGTGCCATGGGCAGCAGGGTGCCGCTGGTTGGAGAAACCTGTGGCCGCAGTTGACAGAGACCCAACTGGTGGTCATCACTGCAGTTCACTACAACAGCTCTAAGGAGAGTAAACACAGCGCGCTTCCTGCTTCGTCTCCAAACCTAAAGCCTGTTTCTCAAGCTATACAATACGCTCCTAGAGCCATTACTAAAGATTTACCCTGGAGACTGCACTGATATACCTACAGCTGCCCAAAAAACAGCTAAAAATAACACCGTTCCCAAAGTTAAAATTTCTCTGTAATGGAAAAATAAGGATAACATTAGCAGCATTACCCTTGACCTTTAGCAGTATGTGCCTGAAGGGCACTAGTTACCTCACTCTTCAAAAGAAGTTTTCCAGCCTCCTCTTTTGCAGGTCTCGAGCACATCCTGCCACCTGACAACTGAACAAGTCGGAAGCAGAATGACCAGGCACTGTGGCACATACAAGCCACTTTCAGACTGGGATTTCACTGAAGAATTCCTCCTGCTCCTCACAGAGGCCACAGACAAGGGCCTCCCTCCTTCAGTGTTTTGCCTGAAAGATGGAAATTCGTATTCTTTCTTTCCTCAGTATTTAATACATCCTAAACCACAAACAGAAGTCCTTGGTTCTGCTTAACATCATGCATGTTCGTGCTAGCAGAAAGTCTTTAGAAGGATCACGAAGGGAAGAATGGGCTGTGTAGGTATGGAGGCAAATATACAGACTGAGAACAAAGCAGGTACTGCGCCCCACACTCTGCACAGAGGATGCAGCTAAGAGCTCCTCACTATAGGACACTGTTAAGTATCTATTAAAACCTTGGGCAAAGTGAAGGCCCAAACTTAAATCTAGCCAGAGGCCAGAAGTCACTTACCACCCATGAGGTTTGGATTCCAGCTAATTAAAGTTATTGCTATTAATACTGCGATTAAGCATATCACCAGTCCTGTCTAGCTGCTGCTGCTGGTAACTGCAACATAAATCTGCCTGGGTAGCCTAAAATGATTGAGCTCTGAAACACGTCATATGCGTGTCAAAGTAGAAAAAGTAAAGGAGATTAATCCTTTACCAAAACACACACACAAAAGCCTCTACACAGAACCATAACACTTTTTTTTTTCCTTTTTAACTGAGAGCACTAAAAAGGCAGATATTTGTTCAGACCATTCCAGAGATGACTAACAGCACTCCAGTGCTTTTATTCATCCTTGTTAGGCATCACTGTGTATTTCCACGTTCAGGTTACAGCTAAAAGAAGTTTGACAAACATCTGTTATGACAGAAAAGAAGTTTGACAGAACATTCCTGATCATGGTAATTTCTCCACAGCCAAACTGCCTCAAGAAAAATGAAGGGTCAATATTTCAGAAAGGTTTATTTGCTGAAAATTACTTTTTTTTTTAAATCTAAAAAGCCTGACAGCCTTTCAAGTATTTATACAGGTACAGTTTACAGGTTATAACACATGACATTACTGATGTATTCGGCCCTTTGAAAGAACTCTGCCTTATTTTTACAATTTAGCATTCACTGCTGAGGTGCTCTTGCTTGTAAAGGACTGTCACGTTCAGATGAGGAACTAGATGGTCCAAGACAACCTGTCTCTGGTGAATACAAGTTCTAAAATATTGAAGTCTCCAGAAGAAGTGAAGATGCACATTCTGTATTTGCAGACTATTATATATATTTCAGTGTTACATGAATTACAATATTTACATACAGGATTGGTCTTTCTGAGCCTAAAAAAGGCTTCAAAATATTTCTATTTATTATTCCAGTTTGTGTATCAGACTGATTTTTAAATGTTATTAGCAATGATTAATGCACAGAGTTGAAAAAAGCATTGCAAATTATGCCTAGTTATAACATTCCCAGATCAATTATTGTTCAGTGGCGTTACCATGGGCAGCTGAAAGCACCAAGAATAATAACGCTCTGTCAATGAAAGTGTTGGATGGAAGCGAAGAAAAAAATAGCTACATAATATGGATTAAATGACAGTGAAATCAAGATTTTCAGTTATACAAAGCTCCCAGAACTCGGGGAACTTCTTGCATATTTAAACAAATACTCCTGGTACCAGACAGCAAGCCACTCCCTACTTCATCTCGGTATTCACTGAAAGAAGAGAGGCGTCATTCACATCAGCTATTCCACTGTAAAATTCTATCAGAAACTCGGGTGTTACTGTGGTGCACACAGATGAGGAAGTCTGCTCTGGTAGAGCATCGGTCTCAGCAGAAAACTTCTGGGAATGGAGTTGGCACGAGAAGAACAACTTTGTTACGTGCCTGAATTTTCAAGCATGCCCAGCACCAGCCTCATAACAGGTATACTGCAAAATTTATTAACCTACCATCACTAGCTTAATAGGAGTTTGAGAGACATAGAGGTCTTTGCAGTGTTTTTCTTTTGGATATATCCACTTTGCCACACGCTACATTCTGTTCCTGTTATTTGACTTAAGGACAAAAGTGATATAGATTTTAATTTTTACATGGTTAAGAATAAATTATGTGCTCCTACCACTGCACTCCATAATGGGTGACTTCTGTTGCACTTACGGAGAGCTTAAAGCTACACATTTCATTCCTCCTGCACCATTACCTTAAACAGCTTCCTTCCCCAGCCAGCCAAAGCAGTCCCAACCTGTTACCTCACTGTCTCCATCTGTTTGCCCAGACACTTCCAGATTTCCCATTCATCTGGGAAACTTACACAGCATTTGCACAGAGAAGAGTATAACATGGGAAGCAGGTATCAACATCAGTTTTGCTGATGTTTTCTCAATTTGTGTTTGTCAGAAATGCTTTGGGTAATGCATTTTTTCAGTCTCATCAGTAACTTGTAAGCACTAAAACTCTTACCTGAAAATTGTTCATTTAGAATCCAACTTTCATACAGAAATGAACACTCAGATGCAATTCAAAAAGCCGTGCAAAATCTTCTCACAACCCATTTTTTTTTCATTCTTATTAGTAACACAGCCATCACTGCAACAACCATCTTGCAAAATGCCAGCTGAACTCCATAGTTACATCCAACATACGTTTCCACACACTCCCAAGGTTTGAAATGAATAACCAAGATCACGGTGAAGCAATACAGCTAGGACTTTTTATAAAGACAAGAGAAAGATATCTTTATCTGAAGTGTTTTGATTTTGAAGGAACTATACTAAAAACTGTCAATAGGTAAATGAACTCAGGAATTCTTCAACAGTAAATGCCATTAAGAATAGCTGAAGTACTGAGCAAGATGCAGAAGCTCATGACATCGCTGCAGTTCCTCTGAAGCTCCTTAAGCCTTTAAACTTACTTAATGCAGAGAATAAGCATGCCATGAATTATATATGATTAGGGAAAATTTAATTACAGTTGCCAATCCACAGATGTAGGACCACTTCACGCCCTTTTTCACGTAAGTGGAAGTGCTGCACAAGCTCGGAACTTTGAACACTCTGAACTCAGATTTGGAAACTCATACTGATCAAGAGCAAAGATGATGGATGCCATGCACCCGTGAGAAGGGAAACATAAGATTGCCCAGGTGGTGCCTGTGACATTCCAACCACTTCAGCACTTTCAGTCATCAAATATATCCCAAAAGTCTGAAAGATATCTTGGCAGATTTTCTACCAAAACACTTGAAAGAAAGTCAGCTCAGCTGCTTAGAGAAAAACTTACCAGAAATTTGAGGAAGTAACACGATCCCCGGTGCTAAAATAATGAAGCCAAAGACACGGAAGGGTGAAAGGGAGAAACAACGTTCCCATTTTCAGTGTTTACCATTTGAGCCTTGCTCTGTTGTATTGATTTTATGTTGTAACAATTTAAAACAAATAGCCTAAAAGTCAATGGTTGCAAAATAATGGTCACTCTGGAATAGATGTTCAGCATGGGACTGAATGCAATATTATTGACTAGATCTCAACTATAACACAGCATAGCTCTACCGATAGGAAAGTCGCTAGGCCCCCTGCACAAGCAGACAGGTATTCTCAACTGGAAAGTCACAGACAAGGTTTGCCTAACAACTCTGAAGACTGCTAGTGATGGAAGTTCCTTGCAGTTATATTCTCTAGGGCACTAAGACATCCCTGCCATACACTGGCAAATGTGAATCAAATGTGTATCAGCCCCATCAAGGAACTCTCATTGACAGAAATTCAGTTTGGGGCTTCCAGTTGAGTTGTTCCAACAGCAGGGATTAAGACATTTGCACTTTCTCTGTCCCTGCTGTTTGTTCCACCTCTGTGCCACAGTCAGCTGCCTCCTTAGAGGTACCAACGCAGGGACCCGTGAGGCCACACTGGGAAATAGGGCGAGGAGAAGAGAAGGGCAGGGAGGTAACTCTGACCCCTGGGCTGACAGTTCTCATGACATCACAAGATGCAGGAATGACAGAACTGATATTCATTGAGGCATGAAGGAGGAAACAGAAACAACATTTTTTAAACTGCCATTTCTAGTAGAAAAAGCACTTCCTAAACTACTCTGGGCATGCCAGTGTTAACTATCACTCTGAACTCTTTCTTAACACTCAGCACATCTCTTCCTAATACTGCTATTGTTCATTTCATTAAGGTAAAAGTAATTATGGATTTGCATGCTTTACTCCTTACCTTTATTCACAATTCTAGCAGTTAATATGAGGTGCCAAACAACCACTAATTGAAAATTGATTTTAGGCTCAATTAAATGGCTAGCCCAGGAGGTGAGTCTACATGGAGAAATCTCATCAGCTGACTCCTTCCCTGTGAGCATCCATTCTGAATTTCACTGACATAAGTACCTATAACAGGAACAGTAGCAGCTGTCTAAGGAATGTACATGAGAACTTCAGCATTTAATTGTTAAGGAACAGAAGACAGACTTAAATAATCTCAGGTGTTACTTAATATTGTGACAGCAACATTTGTGATGGTCAAGCAGCAGCAGACTTGAAAGATGAGCCCAAACTCAAGCTTGCCTGCTGCTTTAACAGACTCCTATTGACTGACACTGCCAGCTTTTCCCTCTCCAATCTTTGAGCAAGAGCTAGAAAAGTTATGCATGCTTGACATTTATTTTAATAATAAGATTCACAAAAGCTTATAGTAAACTTAAGAAAAGAGTACGTGATTTTATTTCACATTTCCTTTTGCCTATCATTGATGGTCCAAGCCAGGAGTTCCTCAACCTTTCTAAAGTGTACTTCAAAAAAAACCATCAGTAAAAAACATGAAGAAATCCAGAACACATACATATAATACACATTAAGCAAGGTTGAACAGATCTGATAAGGGCAATATAGCACTGCTGAATACTGGACATACTGTCAACGTGGCTAAATGTTCCTGGTAGTTTAAGTTCAGGGGCTCAACTTGAACAAATTTCAGTTCAATAAAAGTACAGGAAGTTATACTCAGTATAGGTCTGCTTTAGTAACTAGCCTGTCAGTTACTATACAGCATATCTAAAGACCAATGCGGATGTGTCTTACTGGCCTGAATAGCATTCTAGCAGCTAGACAAGACTGTGGCAATCTGCTCTGTCCATAGGCTTCTGCAGCAAAGTACACTCTGCAGTGATTGTTCAAGTAAAGGAAAAGTTAAAGTAAAAATCATATACAAAGAGTAAACAGTTTAGTCAGCACATTGACAGCACGACCTGCTAGATTGCTCTCTGTTAGAATGACAATATATAACTAGTAATATCCAGTGACATCTAAACGAGATAAAAACTCATTGCTGGGGTCAATCAGCAAGTTCTGTTGCTATCTGCAGATTTTCACTCCTTCAGGCTAGTGAAAGGTTTGACCTTAAAAGCCTAAGGTCCTTTCTCTTAATGCAAGAGATTAATCACCAAACACCAATCTGTAACCAGTACAGGAAGGAATGCAGTTCACCTTTTAATGAAGTTACACAATACTGCTGTATATTCTGTTAAAACTGCTTGTAACTCTGCATGACTTCATTATGTATTGTATCATCAGTGGTGCTCAGTAGCTCTATTGTGAAGAAATGAATGTGGTTTACAGCCCAAGGCAAGTCACTGAAAATGCTGTAATATTCATCCTTTAACATGCGGA
Source organism: Numida meleagris (assembly GCF_002078875.1). Classification (NCBI taxonomy): domain Eukaryota; kingdom Metazoa; phylum Chordata; class Aves; order Galliformes; family Numididae; genus Numida; species Numida meleagris. Next base: position 9,256,932 of record NC_034425.1, read on the forward strand.
ATAAGGTTAATGTAGGTAGCTCTTTAGGCATCGGGGAAGCCGCTCTGCTCCCAGAACGATATGGAGATAAGTATTCTCATGAAGAGTAGCAAATGCTTGGAAACCAACTACAGAAAAGTCTAATCAAGGCACCCATAGTGGTGGAATTAAAGCTATTGTCATACTACTCTGTCTTAGGCCAGCATCTCGTCACTTATGAATTATAGCACCTAAGGATGGAAAAGGCTCATCACTAGATGAGCTTGAGATTCTGCATTTGATTATAGGGAGTAATTACATTAATCAGTTCTAGACATTATACATAGGCAATGGAGAGCTGCAGGAAAAGTCTGGGCACCTACATGAAAGGACAGTTCCAAGCAGAACAACACGTGAATTCCAGCTCCTGTAATCAGAAGGCCAAGTAGCTTAACTTGAGCACTTAAGTTTCTTTGCACTACTGAAATTGTTAGACATACTTTTAAAAAAAGGAAATTTATCCCCGTAGAAAAAAATCACAGCCTAAGCTTCCATGTTTTTCGCATCTTCTGTTTTTTTAGCTGAATCTTCCTTCTCACATGCTGTCTAGTGCATCAGAAATTATATTAGATGAAAACTAAGCCTGTCTTCCGTTCCACATTTGTGCAGCACCTAACACAACAGGTGAGATGAGCTGGAGGTCTCCCAGTGCTACTGCAAAAATCAAATGAAGCTGCAGGGGGCAGGAAGGCAGACCAGATAGGCAAATGAGAACTTGGTTACCAAACTAACCAAGACTTTGTGAAAGTGACAGACAAGAAACAAAACAAATACATAACAACATAGTTTAGGCTACGCACAATCCCTGTGTCATACAAAGTCTACATTTTATAACAGCACCATGCATTTTTAATATTGGAAAAAGGCTCTATTCCAGAACAACAAACAAACTTTGCCTTCTATCACAACACTGGCACCAGTAGGTCTGGTCGCAATTTATCCTGATGAAATTAATGACATTCATATGCACATTCATAATGTCTTAACCAATTGTCTGCTGTAAAGCTGTTCTTCATCTATATTCAAGTCAAATGCAATCCATATCATTTCTAAATTCCACGTTTCCCAGGGCAGGTGTGCATTAATAACCTGTGTGTTCTCTTCAGCTGCATTCATTTCCCTCATACCAGAATCAATACCCATAAGAAGGACCGGCTACAGATTAAGTTGTTCAGAGTTTCACACTGGATACCTCACTAACCAGACAAGCTCTCCAGTCTAAGGTGTTGCTACTTTAAAAGCACATGCTACTGAAATCAATGACTGTTTGTTCAGTAACAGGGTGGATGACAGAAGAACACACTTACAAACAGTAGGTAAGGCATTCAATGTGAAGAGGAACCAGGTTGTCTGCATTCAAGGTCAGTGCTCATAACTTACACAGTGCTTATCCAGCAAGGAAGATAATTTTAATTTTTTTTTTTTAAAACTCAGTACCTGTACGAAGAATGAAGTATAGAATCATAGAAAATGCTTTAAGATTTTATAGATACTGCATTTACAAGTGTCTGATTATTTTTAAACACGTCAATCACAGAGGACAAAACCTTACGTAAAAAGCAAGTCTTGGGACTGAACAGGACACTGAATAAGGTCAATACACACCAGCTGGTACACTGAACAAGGGGATTTACTCCGTCCCCACACCAGGAAAAGGACTGTCCACATAAGCATGTGCTGATACAGTAAAATGCCCCTATGAAGTCTGAGGTTAGAAGTCAAAGACTAAAGAAGGCAAACAGTCTTCTAGACTGCTGGCCATATTAGTTCATTTATTTGCCTGACAAATAAACTTTCTTAAGGAAAACGGTGCTAATGTGGAATCTTCCCCACAAATCATTCTGTAGAAACCACAAGGCAAAAGCTACAGAAAAAGATGAAAGAGAAAACTGAATTTATTTCTGATACCTTTAAGAACATTCTGTGATAAGGACAATTTTAGAGATGAGGAAAGCTGAAGTAAATTTGAGACTGAATCAACTGCAACAAGAAAGATAATGAAATTAATTTAAGTGCACACAAAGCCTTTGAGCATGTTCTGTGACCTTTGTATAGAGCAGGCTGATGAAGCCTTGCATGCTCCCCAGGCTGCTGTTTTTGCATAGTGCCATCCACCCATCTTTATACTGAAGTAAGGAATGGTACAAACACAGCAGTGGAGGTTTTCAATTGACATGGGCTGGGATTAGGGATGGCTGGCTGCTGAAGGTGATAAAGCCGTCAGAGGAAAGAAGTGAGCATGGAGAATTCTCTGCTCAGCAGAGAAAGGGAAGAGCAAGTCAACTGCAAAAAGCTTTTGCACCACTCCCAGTGCCCACGGCCCTCCCTGAGCAGAGATCCACTGGTATACATGTCAAACCTTTGTGAAACCATTCACATCAGGCATTGCTTTGTGTTTAAGGAGGTCACCACAAGTGTCAATCTGTCTCTTTACAGAGGACCTTGTTTTAAAGCTTAATGAAGTCTAACTGACCTCCTTTTTAGTCGACATCCATGTATAGCTCCATCTTGGGATGAGCTCCTACTTGCTCAGATTCATAGCTGGCATTAAAGGCAGTCACTTGGCTATGCTTGAGAATATGAAAATGGAACAGTCATTAGAAGAATGTTTTTTTTTTCAAAAGTGCAGGAGAAACAAGAAAACATAGATCAAAAAATCAGAGTACTTAAATGCACCTCAGTACTACAAATACTTTATCTGATAACAAAATAGCATTTGGCAAATTACTGAAGTCCTTCAATGGATGCCTCTGATAATTGCCCTGTGCGGCATAGAAAGCTGTGTACACAGCAGAGTATGCCAAATTGCAACAAGCTCATTTCTATAAAAATAGAACAAATTCCCAACTTTCAAGGAGATGTACTCTCTAACATGGCTTAAAAGGATATAATAGCTGATGCTAGGAAAGCTGTGTGCCCTAATGTACTTATTTCCCAGAGTAGTGCTCTCATATCCATGATGCAAAATTTGATTCTTGCCCATACCTACCTTTTTGTGGAAATGATGTACTCTCATCATATACTTAGACCAGTGTGGCACCATTCATTTTCCTCAGTAATTTATAGCTGAAGAGTATGCCAACGTGGGCTTACCTGGAGTACCACTCACACAGAATTAGATTTTAAAATACTTCTAATCTTCAAGAATTTTTTTCCCCACTGATGTCTAGTGAGGATTTCAGAATGATTCTCTTTACAATTCACTCCGATGGGATATAAAAGACCTACTTGTTGCACTCTGTTAAGAATGCTGTCCTTCAGTTCTGTTTCTCTGTTGTTCATGCTTTTCAAACCATCTAACAAATGTTGGATTTATAGATTCTTAAGAATCTGATGATTAAAAATGCTTTCAGACTTCCACTTGAAATGGGACTATATATACACAATTGTGGCAATAATATTTTATTGATAGCACCGTTTAAAACTTGGAAGGATGTATTTCCACGAGTTTGAGGATGAAGGCATTGCCTCCTGTTTCACAGTCAGAGCTTTGCACACCACCTGAAATTTTCCTTTTGGGTGTACACGGAGGCCTCACAGGACTTGTGAGGGATGTAAGAACAGGAAGAGCACGAAGGTTGCCAAAGATTACACAGGAAGCCTAAAATCAAATTAGGGTCTTGCAAGATCTTTGCAATTGACAAAGAGACTGCATTGTTCTCTTACATCAAGATACAGCTGTAGCTTTAGTATCTCTGTAGATTTATTCTCATAGAACAGTAGGCAGCTGAAAGAAAATCCAGGCTAACCAAGAGTTCTTAAGGCAAAAACATCTTGTCACTGCACAGGCTGCCTCCCATCATGGGCCCAAGTCCCAGTCAAGCCAGAATTGTCAAAATAATAAAAAACCTGGCACCAACACAAATTGCTATTGCACCTGCTCACTTCACATGAGTTTCCCACTCCGCAGGTTAATTGCACTGAATAATGTTATATAACAAATCAGATTTCCTTAATAATTTAAGGTATTTAGCTGCTGGAAATTCCAATTTAAATTAATAGAAACTGTGTATCCTAATCCTCTTGAGATCACTTCAAGTATCTCAGAATGAATCAATGAAATCAAAGTCTTCCATCTGCAAAATTTTGAGAGGCTATTGGTAGTACATTCTACAATTTCCATAGTAGCAGAAATGTTTCTCCCATGGGCACAAGCAAGTCCTTCCCCAGCTGCGTGCACCTCACTTCAGAGAGAAGTTTGTCTCATTCTGACACAAGAGCCAGGAAGCCTCCATTTTTTTGATTACTACACACAACTGTGACTACAGATTAAAATAGCCCAGCATGGTAGAAACTTAGCTGGATGTCTAGAACCCCTACAGGAATGTGCTTGTATGAATTAAAAAAGAAATCTAAAGGAAAATGAGTCTTCCCATCTCCTCATTTACAGATCACCAACAAAAAGGACAAGGAAAATCTCACCAAGTTAAAATCTTGAGAAATAAACTTCCTGCCTAGATCATGAAGAACACCAGCTAAATTCAGAGATCCTAACAACAAAAGCAGGGGGACAGCAGACTCAGAAGGCCTCGAGGAAAGGTCAAGATTCTACTTAATACTTCAATATTTATGTCAGAGCTTCATTTGCCACAATTGCATGAAGACAAATCTCTCTAAAGAGCACTCCTAGGAAAAAGGATAGAGGGAAGACAGGTAGCACTCAGAAGCAATCCTGGACTTCCTGTGGGTAAGCTTCCTACTGCTTTAGCATTTCCAGCCTACTGTACAGAAGAAGGTGACCCCTTAGAAATCAATTGCAGAGAACAAAAATATACGTTAGTCCTAACTTCTAGCAGAAGTCTTCATAATGTGGAACTCCTTGCAGCAATATACATCTACAGAGTTGCTCAACTAACCATTACTTAAGGAAAATAAACTAATTTGGCTGCAAAACCCGACTCTAATTCCCACACTCACTCACAGTGAAGCATGCAGAAATCTTAGCACATCGTGTGACACTGGTTGTATGATAAAGAGAACTCCAGCAGCTAACAGTTATGCTTTCCTGAAGTGCAAACTGTTACTCCATCTAAAGAAAAATGAGAAGCAGCATAGATTAATGATGCAGAGCTAATTAAAGAAGTAAATAATAGTGGCGGTGTACCCTGAGCCAAAGAGGTAACAAATAATGCAGCAGGAAATAAGAAATATGAGGGCTTGATTAATTAAACTACATTTCTAAAGGTAGGTAGGACTATAAAATGTCAAATATGATATTAATGTAGAGTAGGTTTATTAGAAAAATAAATTATAGCTTAATATAAATTACAGTAAGAGTTTGTTTTCCTTAGCCAGTACTGTTGTACTTAATTGTTATAGCTTACTTCTGCAGAGGGGGAGAAGCTGCCCATTACTAAAGAGAAGACTGATAGTGTTCTACAAAGATGTGTTGCTGAGTTGAAGAATGCAACTCAAGAGAACCCATATTCAGGAATGGACTGACTCACATCCTTGGGAAGCACGCATCTTGCTTTAAGCTAATTCAAACACTGTTGTGGTTCTGAAACATCGGTGCCCCTCGTACACCAGAGATCACTGTATGTGTTGAAGACACGATTGGAGTAAAATTCATCACTTAAAAATGGTGCAATTGCCTAATTGCCCTGAACTATGTGGGCTGAAGAAGCTGTAAAGTGCTACAAGAGTTTAGTCTGGGGAAGCAGATGCTGTAGGCTGAACATACAGCACTCAACGCCTTCGACCATCAAATGGTGGAGAGTAGGGATAAGAGAAAGGTGGAAAAGAACCTTTGTAAACATGCTTTTCTATGCCTTCGTGTTAACATAGCTTTCTAATCTACAAAACATCACATACCTGATAGTATCTCAAGAATATTTGAGAAAAAAATGTATTAATCTAATATTCTAAGACTAATTCCAAGTTATTACATCAATCCTAGCTCAACACCATTACCATGGTTACATTATTATTACAGCTTAACCTTGTCGGTGTCTTACCAAGATGTCTGGTAACAAAACAATTCCAGTACTCTTTGTATACGTTCCAGACAATCTAGTTCTATCTACTCTATTAACATAAGGCCACAATCTCTATGCTTTAATTAACACAGAACCACAATACCATCTTTGAGTCAAAAGTAAGCTATTGTATAACATCCTTCCCACAGTCCAACTCCCAGTACAAAACAGCAAAGCTCCTAATTAGCTGCCCATCTTAGGGAGCTGGTTTCCCTCAGCTCACATTCATGAATTACTAAAACCATTTTCCTCATCAACATGGCCATTAAAGATACAAAAAAAAACATCCACAACTCCATTGTAGGAAAAAAGTTTAAAAGTTTTATCAGAGGTAAAGATGTACTTTAAAAGTTATTCTAAAAATAAGGAATGGCCTTCAAATACAAACAAGGGTTATTATCCCAACTGAGGCAAGAGTTTGTTAGTTCCATGCTCTAACACCAAACATCTTCCTTCCCCATTCCTGTTTCTTATTTCTGTTGCTCTTTCCAAACAGCTGAGCATATTTCCAAGATATCCCATCCTGTGTTCCACAGAACACGATGACTACAGCCACCACAGTATATTTCAAAAGTCATTATCAGAAATATTTTTGTGGCTCATTAAGAATAATTATTTCTAAGCTAATTTTACTCACAGCATATAGTAGATATTGCCATTTCTGTACTAATGAGACAAACAAATTATCCATAATGACTATTTTCCTTCAGAAATGACAGTGTTTTGCCTTTTAATTGTACCTGAATGGAGATTATTTTCTGCAATTTATTTTTTATTCAAAATGAAATAGGACTTTTTACATTATTTGCAGAGTAGAAGTAAGACTGCAATCCTTAAATAGGTGTTACTTCCTACAGGTCGGCATAAGGCAGAGTTGTGCTAGCTTTTCATCTATGCAAGTAACATACATAACCAAGCTGACCTGCAAATTGTATTAGCAAAACAAATGGAGACAGGCTCAAATGGCAAGGGAGACAACGGTGGGAGTCAGCTTCCCACCATCTGAAAGAATAGCAAAGTACTTGTGTTTTTTCTTCCCCACAAGTCAAATTTTCTTGTGATTTCACGGCTAACAGCTTTCCCATGTGAGATAATGCATGTCACAAAATGATTACCTCAATAAAAAAACCACTAATTTTTGTTGTGCCTCAGTTAACACAGTGATTAACACACAATTAACACAGATAAAACTTCATGTCTAAATATGACTCACAAAAAATCAGGAACAGAAAAGCAATAGTTAATGATTTTATTGAATTACTCCTGGTTTGGACAGGTGATAAATAGAACACAACCCTGAGGGCAGCATTCAGATTGGAGTGCCCTTCCCCAAGGTAGATGCTTTGGATTTGATCTGGCATAGCTGATAGCAGAATCAAAGCTTAAAACAGACAATATTTCAGCAATAAGGAAAGGATTACACTGTTAACTACTCTACAAGGCAACGAGGGAAAAAGGGGAATAACATCTGAAATGAGAAATGCAAGTCTCACTGCATTACAAGTACCAACGAAGCAAAGATATCCAATAAAAAGCTCAAACTATGGAGTGTTATTTACTGTTTGACCAATCAAAATCCAGGCTTGTGATGCCCAACGTGTATCCTAATAGAATAGGAACACAGTCTAATTTAACATCAGAAAAATGTCTATTAGTGTGAGGAATATACTAATTCCTAAGAGCACATGTGCTGGGTAGATTTCCAGAATTTGTACTGATTTTCATAACACCAGGCTTCGGTCATAATCTCATCCCTTTACTTAATCCCACAAACCATCCCTACCTCTCAGGTATCCTGAAAAATTTGTCTAATCTGGTTTATAAGTCTTTTTTTGTATTGGCTTTTGTCCAGTTCCTTAGTTACCCGTATAACTCCACTTAGGATTTCAGCTTCACTGCAGCCCCCAACTTCTCAGATCTTATTCAGCTGAACACAAAACAATCTGTTATTTTTCTTAACCAAAGTTTTACCTGATCCTAAACTTTCCATCCAATTTTTTTAAAACAAATATTTAGTTTTCAATAGAAAATTTAGAGACATTAAAAACCATTAAGAAACTGAAAGAAAAGTTTTTAGGTGAAGAAACAGCTTGATCACACATCCAGCTCTATAATTCAAAATGATAACATTCTTTAGAATTTAGAGAACAAGCACCTACGTGAAAATCATCCTCTTCTGTCAGAACTGCTTAGAGGATGTAATCTATAGTGATTTCTACTCACTCACTGATAGAAAATACAGAAGAACCTTAAGCAACTTAGATCTCTTCTAGCACAAAGGCTTCTCCAATAACACACATGAACATAAGAAGCGTAGAGAGGAAAACATCCAATTGAAATGAGAACATTCATTTGACATTTTAAACACTGAAATAGTATTGTTTAACAGAATACTTGATTGTTTCATGAGACCAAGTACATGGCAGATATTTGAACATGCACTGGTTTGTATGTTACTAGCTGGTTTCTTGGAATTTGTATTTCATTCAAAACATCTGATGGACTGCACACTGCCACTCCTCAGTGGGATGTGAGAGCACCTGAGCTCATCTCAGAGGTTTGCCAACACAACAGCGCATTGGGCTGTGTCCCTGACAGCAGATCTCAGCTACAAACCAGCAACCTCAGTGCCCAATTTCCATACAAAGTATGCTGCTTCAAAGCAAAAACTTTTCCTTGGCTTTAAGGCCTGTTTAATCGCAAAGCTTTTTACATGTACTTCTGTCTTCATCTAAGTACTTAGTATCTGCTTGTCCAGGCCGTGTCTGACTAGTAAGACTTTATCATAGTTCATTTACAAGCACCTCATAAGCTACTTAGCTGTGATGTGAGATTTGGCTACGTGACACCCTAACACAAAATATTTCTGTTGAATCGAAGGGGAAAAAAGATTCAGCCCCTATAATTAGCCTCAGGACTGACATGCTGAGAAGGTTTTGAGGGAGCTTTCTTATCACAAAACACACCATGTATCCTGCAATATGAAAGAGAACAAACTTCTCGTCTCCACGCTACAGAAGAACTTGGACACCAGCTATACTTTACAACTTCGCAATATTATCCTTGAGACCAAATTCAAATATTGCTTTAGTCATGGTAATATCTTTCATTAACTGCAGCTGAAATCAGTGGGAATGGCAGCATTCCCTTTCAAGAATAAGTTGCCCTCCTTGCCTTAGTCTTGCCATTCCCCATTATCCTCAGTCTTGTGTAACTATATATGCCATTTTAAGGATAATACTTAGTGCAGTGGAATGGTAACATTTATGTAAATGAGGGTACAAAGTACAGGGCAGCACAGATCTATCTATTCCAAGCCATCAGAACGGTTCTATCCTCTATGGATGATAATTTCTTTTATGTGTCCTGATGGCAGGATCAGACTATTAACTTCTGCCATCTGTGCTCAGATCATTCCTCACCATAGAATTTTGACTACAGACTGTAAACCTCTGACTCAGGGATAATACTTGCTTTCTTGTGTTAGTAACAGGACTAAATGGTTTTCTTTCTGTGTATTCAGTGGGTCAACCTGCATTTAAGGTAATAGAGAAGCAGCCTTCCCTTTTTAATACAGGGAAAGTGAGTATTTTATATATTCTGATAGGAAGTACACAAGGGTAATTTAAAATAATAGAGGGAGTAGGTGAAAATACTCATTGCCACTTAGCACAGTTCAGCTGAGAGGGGCCTCTCTTGCACCCATCTTCCACAAATCCTCCCAAAAATCCACAAAATCCACAAAGCCTCATATCTCAGCCTCAGGTTAAGAATTTTTTTTTTTTGCTCAAATACTTGATAATCCTTGATTCCTTTATAATGCAGCTCCTACATCTGAGGCCTGAGCTTGTAATCTCAGATTTACTAGGTTACAGAAAGAATATCACAACAAGTACTAGGAAAGAACGTATATTAACACCCTTTTAAATTTAAAAGGTGCAGAAAGAGATCACCCATCTTTTCTGGCCAGGTTCAAACAGAAAAGTTCTTTGTTTCAGATGACATAACCAAGTGCTTTTCTGCATTTTAGCCTCAACTAACTAACCCTGCTACATCATCTGCAGATATCTGACGTGTTTCTTTTAACACTGAGTCCTGCCAAAGGGCTTAAATACAGCCTTAAGTGCTAAACAAGTGGGTTCCAAATCATCTGAACTGACTGATAATGGAACAAAAGTAATGGAAAATTCCAGTGCATGTGTCATCTGCACAGCAGCTCCATACCTCAGCTTGGCTTTGGCAGCATGTTCCACAGATGAGAAGGTCTCAAACAATAACCATCACAACACTCAAGTGGCAGAAGCTGACATCTATCCTAAGAGAAACTAACAAGCCACAGAAATTCCATGGGCAGCACCCTGCCCTGCCCACAGCCCATCCATCTCAGTACCCATGCCGCATTTATAACAATGCCAAGCAGGCCCAGGGGAACTCATCTGTCACCCTTCCCTTTGCACCTCAGAATGCCTGGGATGCATTAGGCTCAGCCATAAAGCCTGCTACTTGTCAGATTTCCAGCTGACTGTAGCAGCATAACAGCTGCATCCATTTTGCTTATTACATTGTTTAAAATCATGGTTCATTTCTAGTTTCTCCCAAATTAACTTCAATGACAGTGTGGCATTTAACTCCCATTGATAACCAGACAGTATTTAGCCACTGTTTATCTCAAAATCTCCCTTTACTGTTTTCTATACTTCTCCCTGAATTCAAAAAACCAATAAGTTTACTCTTGTAGTCCACTAGTGCAAATGCAAGTCCTACCCTAGCTACTTTGATGAGGTAGAAGCCATTGGACCATTTACCTGAAGAGAGGAAGCAGCATTTGTCCAACTGTTAAAGTTAAGCAAGGTTAATAAAATTCAGCTCTGGCTTGGCTATTAATTCAGGGAGCTGTGACAACGCATCAACTGATTTAGAGCTCAGTAGTAAAAGGTTCTCCATGCCTAAGCACATGAAGACAGTGGGAGGTGAAAACATTTGGTAGTTTAAGCATATGCAGCCTGTCAGCACTGAGCTTGGCAGGCTCCTTGCAGAGGGGCTAGGAAGGACTTTAGTACCAGACATGGTGAACTCAGAGCAGAAGTTGCACTCATCTCCCAGGTTGGACTCCTACCTCTCCTTAAGGAAACAAGCTAGCAGTCAAATCTATAGCCTGTTTTCGCCACAATATAGCATAAGAACTTCCCATTTTTACTATTTTGCTTTCTACAGCAATGTCTGGAATAATCCCAGCAGCCAAGCACCCAGTTTCAGTGGCTGTAGGAACAGCTGTCATTTGATCAGGGCAAAGAGACAGCATGCAGCCGGCCCTCCCCTCGCTTGAGATGAACTTAATCATCTAAGTGTCTGTAATTGAATCCAGGTGGAGCAAACAGGTAATTTCCCAGTTAATTCAACTTAAGTGCCCAATTAAGTAAGTGACCTCATCATTGTTGTGCATATTTGACAGGACATTAAGGATTTGTTTGAAGATGGAAAGGGCTCCACTTCACTGTCTGATTCCTGTGCCTCTTTCTTTCACCCCTGAAATCAGCATGTGCCACTTCAATCTTTCACTCTATTCAAAGGCTACATCTATCTGCACAGAAAGAGACACCAGAAGATATTTCTCAATCCTTACATACCTTTTCATACATTTTTTTCTTTGTTTCATTACCTCCTGCTATTTCCTACAAAAAATAAAATCAGAAAATCCTCCCCTTTGGCTTGGATCCCTTTGAATTTGTGGAGCACATGGTAGGAGCAGTGTCCCATCTGAGAAAACAATAGATCAAATTCATCCATTTACTTGATGAATGGCCAATAACTGGGAAGTCAAAACCAGAGACTGTGCCAGCATTAAATCAGACCTGAAGGACATTACAGGACTTGGGTCACACCATAAATCAGGAAAAATCATTCTTTGCTCCACTCAGATTTGTATTTACATAGGAGCCAAGTTTTACAAAAGAGCTGACCTTGTCTTCTATCAAGATAGAACATCTGCCCTTCTATCAATAGACCCAGGAAGTTCAGAGCAGGGATTGATCTTCTGTAGCTTTGGGTATTATGCCAACCTGGCAAGAATAAGAGTAAAAAGTTATTTCTTCTTAAAATAAATATCCTTAAATCATATGAAACATTTTCAAATAGTTAATAGCAGTCAATTCTTCTTCAAACTGAACTGGTGAATAAGGTAATGCAAACTTTGCATGGGAATGACTCTATGGGGAGCAGGGTACAGCACTGGAAAAGCTGAAAGAAAGCTGAACCCTTTCGTAGAGAGCCTGTTATTTGAAGCTGCTATTTGAAGCTCTTTCACTCAAAGCCCTCCTGTTTACTGGGCTCAAATCCAAAGCTTGTTTTATTTCTGATCACCCAAGGGGTAGGAGATCTAGTCAAGTTTCCAAGTTGATTATTCTGAATGTTTGCATCAAGGCATACGTGGATCAAGTCTTCAAAATTCATGAAGGAACTACAACCCAAATGATGTGGGAATCATTCTCTCTCATCCCTGAGAAACAGCTGACATTAAAAAACAGAGTTTGAACTAGGAACACATGAGAATGTAGGAGTAGAAAGACAACACATGGGAGTACAAAGATGTACGTAAACCAAATTCACAAGTATGTGAACTCACACTATTTTATACCATCTACCTGCAGAAGATGCCTGGTAGTCTCAAGTCAGACAACCCCTCACGTGCAGCAGATGGAGCACGTAATACAAAGACTTCATAGTAGTGAACATCTTTCCAATTGTCAGATTAAGGGCATTCCAACTAAGAGGATTTGCTAGATAAATTAATTCTGAGCAATTACCTCTGGGCTTCTGGGATACTTGGGTTTAAGGAAAGGTATATGAAATGTTTTCATAGAAATAATTTTGTCAGTAGTCATTCCTAGCTACATTGAGATGTAGTTCAACTGTCTCTGAATTAACCTGTTTCTCATTTGTATAGTATTATTAAATATATATACACAAAAGCAAAAAGCAATAGTACATACTGTTCCTCTGCAGATATCCTGTGGCAAATACTTCTGTACTACCCAGCTACCAGTTGTTCAACAAAGAAATCAACTTCTCCTTGTCATGAAAATACCAGCCTGCCTCATCTCTCTCAGCTGTCATTGACAAACATCAAAATGGCCAAATGACAAATGTTACAAGTCCCTGACCAACCAGACTTCGACAGCAGTTTCATATTTTTCTCTTGAATCACACCTGCTGGCAAAAAGGTGAATACATTCTCACATTTGCTCCATTACTGATCCTGCTGTACCAGCTGCCAAGCATGCCTTGCATCTTCGTGTCTGCTGCACATCTACATACATCAATACAAGGAACAGATCACCAAGAGAAAGGTATTTTTAGAAACCTTTTTCCCCCCACTAAGATCTCTAGAACACCGTTACCCAGACTCAAGCCTAGAAGCACTGCACAGAGCAGGCAGAAGCCTCCACAAAGGTATCACTACGCAGCTTTTTAGTGGCACTTGGGAAATCTTCAGGTGTGACACCCCAGTCAATAGTAACGCTCAATTACCTTTGCAATAGCAAAGGCTTTGCTCACACCACCTCAAGTGCTTACAGCAGTCCCTTTCCCTCTGTCTTTTATGCAGCCTTGGGGGAGAACAGGTTTATGTAAAGTTACCATTTCTGAATACAAAGCATTACCAATAAATGCAGCCACAATTCCGCCTATAAATTTATAAACCAGAGAATCTTAAGTAAACTAGTCACCAAACTAATCACTACTGGAATTAGACTCCTTAAGTAACATGGAGCAGCATTCAGATACATAACTGAAAAGCAACACGAGAACAGGGCACAAAGCTGAGGGAGCTTGGACAAAGCTCCAGTAAGGAGGGTATAATCAAAGGGAAGTTTTAATCTAAACCAAGAAAAATAGTTTGTTCATGGTACATCTGTACATTCTACTGAACTCAGTGTTAGTGCTTCTTAACAAAGAGAGTATTGCTGCATGATAAGTAGATAGAGAAAATAGACGTAATATTCTAGCTTCTATTGCTGTTATTCTAGGAGGAATACTTCCACATGCAATTAACTATGCTGCAATATGCTGGAGATAAACAAAGGTAAATTGAAAAAATCCAATTAAATTACAGAAGCACAAAGGACACATTCAGCGGCCAGTAAATAACCCATAAAGCACTGCTGGTTATCAAATGTGGAAGGGAATTCCTGGAACAGCAAGAGGGGAGATGTAATACTCTGATTCATTAGGGGACTGCAGGCAAGACAAACGAGGGACTACCAGCAGCTTCCTGACACGTTTTGGCTGTCACACAGAAGCAGTGCTCAGGTCCAGGATTTGCCTCATGCAGGTTACTGCATCTCAGTTTCTCAGCTGAACAGAGGGATGAATTTGCTTCCAGTATTCTTGTATTTACCTGGGAATCCTGGAAAGCTGCATACTATTAAACACTTGCAAACAAACCTCCTCTACAAACCGTTACAAATACTTTCTTTCAACACCAAGTGTTACATGTTTTTGCCATGAACTCTGGAGTTCTATACCAACATGTAGCATACAGCAGCCAACCATTCACCTGTGTTTCCTCCTCATTTTCCCTTTCCTGTCAGCATTCCTTAAAGCATCCAGCATATTTTAGTAATTCCTTTTTTATTAGCTATCCCTTTGGGCTTCTAACTGTATACAGTCATCTTCTAATCTCTTATCATATCTTAAAAACATTAGAATTCTAGAGTCACCTGTGATTGAGTCCAGCCAAACCCAGGAAAAAGAGTTGGGCCAAAGCTTGTCCTAGGGTAGGGCACCAGATCTCTGTTCTTATGGTAATTAAGTAGGAGGAAATTGGAAAGAGTCTGCTTATTAGGGTAGCTCTTGCTAACATACCAGTTAGGAACTGTGGGGCCCTGCTCACCCTGTCCAGGTATGACTCAGATAAGCCAAAGAGAAAGGAACCTAGTTCAGAGCTGAGAAAGGAAATCATCCTGTTCTTATCACAACCTGAGATTTTCTGCTCTTTGGAGAACAAAGAAAAATCAGTGGATCTGAACTGTAATGCAGAGAGATCTATATCAAGACAGTATTATTTCCACATGTTTTGTTTCTGCTAAGAGCCCTTACAGAGAACAGCAAAAGTCCTTTAAAACCTATCTATTGCTATCAAAGAGGACCAGTTCCCCCCCCCCCCTTTTTTTTTTTTTTTTTAATTTGAGGGGCAGTGTTTCAACTGTTTGGTTTTGGTTGGTTTTTTCAGAGGCACTACCAAAAACCCATATGCAAATTGCAGTAAGACCAAGGTGATTTCGGGCACCATCCGAAAGGAGAGAACCTCAGTTGTTTAGGAATAGCAGCAATGTCAGTTTGCTACCACCACCTGAGCTACTACGCAGCACAAGATTTGCATGGCATGAAGCGATTTGTGTTGTTGTTCTTCCTTATCAGAAGGATGGTAAGAAGCTGAGCTGTGGGCAGGGGAAAGGTGCTGCAGCACAGCTGGGAGGTTCATATCATTTCAGAAGCAGACTAAAGAAAATTCATTTAACAACACAGAAAAGTCAGGTTAGCCACCTCAACACACAGGTGAAAAAGCCTCCGCTCTACCCACATACCCCAGGTACCAAGATGTCAGGTCTCTCTGGTCCACAGCCCTTCTTGCGGAAAGCCAACCGGGTCAGTTTTCTCACTATTCTCTCAATCAGCACCGACTGATTTTGCACCACAGCTTATTTAGGGAGAAACAAATGCCATTAACTAGCAAACTCGTTTCCAGGAAACCTTCCCTATGCAAAAGTCACCTTCAAATGCAGGCTAGGACTGTGAAGACCGGCTGCTTCCTGTCACCCAGCCAGGGCTCGGCTGCAGCTGCAGGTGTGCACGCCTTGCCCCTACGTCATGAGAAAACAGGGACCCAATCATTCACGTACGGCAAAGGATTTTTAATGTTTAATGCTACAAAAAGCCTATGCTAAAACAGAATTTGTCACTTGGTAGACGTGTTTCTTGTAGTTTTAAAATAGAAAATAGCATTTTCACACAAGCCTCTTCCTAAAGTCTCCTGTGTACAGCACAAGTAGTACTGACTGCAGATGTTCCGGAAAGTGGCAGAAAGAAGAAAGGATTCTCAGAATTCCGCCAAAGCACTTGTTAAAGATCTGATTGGATTTTCCCCATCAAAAGGGCTCTGTCTATAGCAGATAGCTTTTACTATCATTCTGCCTCTATGAAAAAAATACATTCTTCTAAAGGAGCATTATAGTTTTTTTTTTAATATTCTGCTATCTCTAAACTAGCAGGCATTCTAGGCAGAATTTTAAAAACGAGCAGAAGACGTTTCAGGAAGCCTAGAGAACCAAAGTCTGTGGAAACAACCAGTTTTTTGAGGAGTGTGGGGACGCTGGGTGTGGCAAGATATTTCTGTTCTTAAAAATGCTTTTGAAAATCCACGTTAGTCCAGGTTGGCAGCCAGTTAGTGCTTTTAAAATGCACATTCCCTTTATTTATAAAGTCAGTTGGATTTTTGTTTTTAATCAGAGAACCACAGGCAGACTGGGATTTATCCTCTGTGAAATCTTTCCAACAGCTGTGGCCGAGTACCTTAGTATAAACGGGCAATACTAAAAGGTGCCTTCAGGCATAGCCTCAAGCTATGGGAAATAGAATGCTGCTTTTTTGAGCAGCCTGTGGCACAAGGGAAAGGGGTCCAGAGAGCAGCTTGAAATCCAGGCTGCTTCTGCCTCCCTGGGTTCTCCTTTTTTTCTTTACTCCTACTTTTCCTAAAGGAAAATTCATTGCCATCTAGCTCGTGAATCCTAAGTTCTTCGCTAGCAAATAGCTTCATTAAAAAAGCCAAAGGAAGAAGACATATTCCTTATCTCCTCTTACAAATCTTACAAGGTTTTACTAGCCAACAGAGACAAGCACATGCCCCCCCTTACTCAGATACTGTTATTCCAGCCCAGTATAGCCCTAAGCAGGGCAGGAAAGCTGTCTGCTATGTCCACTAGGAGCAGGCAGGAGAGCAGGAGGCTTCATAACCTGCTGCCTTTGGGGAACAGGTAGCACAAACTTACAAATAACCTTACAAAACCACTTAGAAAAGAGAAACTAAACACACTTGGAAAATGCCTCCTCACTCTCCCCCCACCATGACACTCCACAGCTCACATACTTATTTTTCAACTGATTCAAGTAAGCACTTCCCCCACACAGAATACAGCTCTTCTTTCCCAGACCACCTTCTCCACATTCACTTAACAAAACAAGACATTTAGGTCAGGCTAGCAACACTCTCTGAGACCCAGCCACAAAAGAACCCAAGAGAAACCAGGGCCTCCAGGCAGCTACCCTCTGTGCCCAGAAGTCATTCTCATGATCCTGCTGCACCTCTCTCAGCACAAGTGAGTCCATCTCCAGTCATAAGTCTGTAGAAGAGCTTCACCCACCTCTTTCTGGGGTACTCTGTACCCACCAGCCTGAAGAACCAGCCACCAAAAGCTCCTGCTTGGTTGCACACCAGGATATATTTAAGCAAACCTGTGCTACACCTGTGTGCCCTGTAATCAAGGGCAGCTATTGGAACAAGCTGTTCTCACACATGATCCTTGCCCTCTGCCAAGTTTTCCATCCCACCACAGCTTGATCTTCAGGCTGTGATCAATTATCCAACCTTCCTGTTGCATGGCACAGGTAGCTCAGAGGTGAGGGAGTGCTGCTCACCCTAACACAGGATCGATACTGTGCAAGATCATGCCTGATGCATTTACTTATGTAGAGGCCAGGGGAAGTAAAAAATATGGATAAATTCTACTGTGGTGCAATGAAATTTGTGTTTAGGGCATTACTCATCACAAATACATCGTGTCATAGACTGACAGGATATATCATTCATCATTGTATTCTGTCAGTGCGATATATCATATAAAAAAGTAATGGTATCTGGAGGAAGATTTCACCTGATTTTCTTTAAAACTTGCTGAGCACTGTTGTTTCTCAAATCCTTTATCATCAGCAAGCATCTCTTTTCACACAGAGTGCTCTGATTGCACATTAGTTAGAAACCCACTTAGCATGGTAACCACAGACAGGTTAAGACTTGTTCTTCCTTGCAGGTTATAATAGTCGTGGCATCTTCTTCCTTATGCCTCAATTTCTCATGTATAGGATAAAATTGGTAATATTTATTCTTCTTTAGAGAATCCACCAAGATTTTTGCAAGACAAAGAAAATAGAGAAAATACAAGTATTGTTGAAAGCTGATATCTCAATTTCATAACATATAGCTGTCTTTGAAATTAGGCATGAGATATGTTGAGTCACCTCAGGAGAATTGTATTTACCTGTCTAGAAGTGATTTATACAGTTCTCTAGGATTTTTGTTTGTTTTCCACCAAGATATAAGAAATCTGCTGTTTATGCCAAGAAAAATTTAAGTTTAATCTAAGAGATAAAAGAACATAGAATGTCATTTGTGATTGTATTTTAAAATCCTTTACAGGAGCTAGCAGACTGTACAACAGATGCAAGAACACGAGAGGATTCAACTAAGACAAGCCCACACATCCAGACATTGTCAGTGTCAAAACCTTTCCCTCAAACTAAAGATTGAAAAATAGGAGAGAAATAATTTTTGCAAAGTACATGTTTTAACAAGCAATGCGGTGAACCCTTCACAGTTTTTTTTTTTTTCTCTTCAAATAATTGTAATCATAAATTTCTTAACTTCGGAAGAAAAAAAGGCATCTTCCTCCCTAGGAGAGAATCAGGACATTACAGGTAACAGTATTCCATCTATGTTATGAGGGCTATCTGCTAAACCTACATGGGAACTCATGATCACAAGAACTCCTTCCTAATGTTAGTTATCTTCTCAGCTAGGAGAACACTTACCTGTAATTTTGCCAGAGCACTGCCATTACACACAGAGCAAACGAGTGCTTACCCCAAATGTATTTATATATTATTTTAAATGTGGTTGAAATATGGTCTCTAAAAATAATGATCGGCTTCCTGGGCCAAGCCAAATTATTGGGATACACAGAAGCTTTTTACAAGTGATTACTGTCCTGCACTGTTCCTCAAGGAACCCTTCCACCAGTTATATCAGTTATATCATTTGCAAGTAGGTGGTTTGCATGCATCTTGTATTGAAGCATGACACTTTTCTGTTGAGGGAATGGAAAGGGTTCTGCATCTTTTCATCTCCAACAGTATTTCAGCAAGTAGTCTCTGTGCATGAATGGAGTTCACTTTAAATGATATTCATTACATGCAGAACTGCTACAAGAGGCTTGCTATAGTACATGAAATTGTTTGAGATTGTCTGTCTGCTCCTTATGTCTTCTACCCCTAAGAATGATCCACATCCTCCAATTGTCCAGGAGGTTTTCTACACCAAACTAAGTGGTATACCAAATTTATTGTTAGTGGCAAAAACACATGTGCAAGCTAATTAGACTTGATGTAGAAGGGCTGTTCATGTTAATGGCCAAAACAGACATTCCAGCTTAGCAAACACACTATTCTGGAACTTCCATCTTCTCTTCTGAATTCCAACAAGTGTTCATGACACTTGATTTTGATCATCAGATACTGTCTCCCTAGAAGCGAGAGCTTGCCTTTCAGGAAGTGCCTGGAATTTCTAAGGACATTCCCTACTGTCACTAATTCATTTTTTCTTTTCAGACATGTTTAATATGCAAATACTAAATACAGTGTCTACATTCATTTCACGCGTGTCTTAAAATTAAGTGTCAAGAATACCCAGGAGAACAATGTTAATGAAGTCTTAGTCCAGAGCATCCACTATCTTTCATTCTTATTAAACACAAAAGAACAAAATGGTTAGTAGAAATGTTGATATTTAACCAAAAGGAAACATTTTCTCTGCATATTCATGAGGAATTAACATTAGCACCTTTTATGTTCTACCCATTGAGTTCAGTGATAAATAAATATACAGCATGGATGAACACGGTTATTGAAAATAAAGATGTGGTAGCTATCCAGCACATCAATGGATTTTACATGCTTGGTCTTTCTCTTTCATTGTTTAGTTCTTCCTTTGGTTATGAATTTTCAGAAGCAAACATGAAAAATTCAGAGTAAATATACAATTGCTACTTGGACAAGTGTATGACTTTTCTTAGTTTTAGTTTTACAGGTTACTTAAATCAGTATGCACATATACTTGAAAAGCATTGCAACGTATATTCCTGTATGGTTCTTTGCCACTGAAAATTTGTCCATAATTTCTCCCTCTCATGATATGAATTGCAATTCCTTAGCTGAAATCCACTTAGCAAAAATTTCTAAGAGATGAATATGGTTGCAAAAAAAGTTGACTACTCACTAGAGAGCTATGTTTCATGAAAGCAGAATGTGCAAGTGTCCAAACCAGAAAATGTAACTACGACCTTGTGGTCACAATGCAACCTCTTGACAATCCCGCACTTCTTTTCCTCCTCCCAGGTACTGCGTGTTTTATCTGCTACTAAGGGTATTCAGAGCAGGGAGCAATTAACTACTTCTGTATGCAGTGTCTATCTTGAGTGGTGCTCCAGTGACACTTGGGAGCAGTGGATGTTGATGAAATATATGTAAAAATTGCCATAAAGTTATAAAACCACAAAAAGTAATTGTCTTACAGTTCACTGGTGTACTTAATATTAATCTGTAACAGTATAATTAAAGTATCTTTTATAATTTCTCTTAAAATAAATTTTGAATCATAACAGTAGTGATGAGCTTTCCATCTAAGAAGCATATTCAGATGTGAGCTGTTTCTGATACTTTACACAGCTCATGACAGCTTGGTATCTCAGCACCATGCTGAAACGTGGAAATATTCCATTGCTGCCCAGACAGTAAAGGGCATATAACGTAATTTCTCTGCATTGCAGCTGGTCACCTGTACAACTTACTGTCCCTGACTCTTTGACTTTTTGGTATTTAAATCCAAATTTTGGCAGGGTGGGGATCTGTGGCCATGCCAATGCCTTTCACAAGAGGACACCAGTCTCTTTGCCAGCCCCTGGCACTACCATGGCAGGGAAAAAAACAATTAACTGATCCCTTGGTGTAATTTTCCTTCTCACCATTTCTATTCCTTCTACCTTGTTTTGTCTTTAGTTTACAGCTGACTTTGGTCACTCAATACATGCTGTGAAATATGCCTTATCGAAGAGGAATTGTGTTGGTATTTGCTGTAATTACCACGAGCGTGACTAGTATTGGGTGACTGAAATTAATATGAACAGAAAAAAAAACCTCAGTATTAATCTGATGCCTCAGTGAGGATGGAAACAAAAAGACTCCTTGAAAATTTCTATCTGCCTCTTGTAAGGCCACAGCTCAGGTATTAAATTCTTCATAGTAATTACTACCAAATTTCAGGTTATTTTCTCCCTTTGATTCCTGATGTTGTAAGATTCTATTACAAGAGGCAATTGTTCAAAGTTGGGTTATTGTATTGCATATATGGCCTGTTGCTCTGAGGGCAGCTTAACTGTTAACGAGCCAGAGCATTGTGTCAGCGGGGCAGGGCTGCACTAATTGCTCACAGCTGGACTGTGTGGCTGTGTCTTTTTGTATGCTTTAAGGTAGGCAATGCAAGTGCAAGCAAGTACTACGTAAAGCAGCGCTTTGTGGCAACATTAGTTTAAAAAGTGAGAAGAGAAAGAACAAGCTTTGAACAGTTCAAAATTTACAGTATGGCAGTTCTTTCCACTGGGAAAATTACTTGGTCAACATTTGCCATACTCATCAGTAATTCCTTTTGTTTTTTAAATCTATCTCTCAGAGTATTTCATAATCCCCATTACCTGCATATCGCTTTGTCTCTGCAATTCCACATTTTCTTCCTTTTTCTGCCCTTGCTCTGGGGAGGTGCTGGCGGTGAGGGGCGAGCCAGCCCTGGCTGCCTCCAGTCAGAGTGGTCCTGTGAGACCGCCGGTGTGAGCCAAACCCTCCACCTGCCACAGGCATGTCTCCATCTGTAAAAATATTTAAGAAAAACTGGCAGCTGTAGGGGTCTGCAGACACACTCTCCGGGGGAATAATCCATAATCCATGCCAGCAGGGGTTACCAGCCACCCCGAGGCCGGGGCGCACCAAGCTGTGCTGGGCCTGCAGGCCCTGAGGGACCGTGGCCTGTACCAGCTTGTGCTGCAGCACGGCCACCCCCACATTCGTGCTGATGAGAAACAAATGCAGTAAAATTCCTCAGCTCAAGATGATCCCAGTTATGACATGAACATACCAAAATCAAACATCAGATTCTCATGCTAAGATCATCACTTTTTATGCTGACCAGTGTTGTTTTCCTGTCTCTCTCTGCTCCCTGTCTCTGCCTTTTTGCCCTCCCTGCAGTCTGCAAGCTTGTAGGGAGCTGCTCTCTGTGGTCTGTGCTTAAATAATCTTGGCAAATTATTTCAGTCTGAAGACTGGCGCGTCTAGCTGCTATCATAAAGAATTAGTGTGTGTGTTTCTCATTGAGCATAATTTTTTAACGATATTTAACAGGAACTGGATGAGTATGTTTGCCAATTTAAAGGCTGGCAGCAAAGTTATATAACATGTAGTTTACTTTAAATGATATGCAGTTATTTGGCTCCTAAATCTTGTTTTAATGTTATTTCTGTAGCATGCAAACATCAGAACAGTGGCTTAAGAGGTTTAGTTGCCTGACAATACAGAGGAGACATTTTTCCATACATGAATATTGCCAAGGCTGTTCTTGATGTTAAAGCACAAGCATTTGTCAGCAGTTACTTGATTCTAAATGATGCAGCCATTCTCAGTCACACATTCAGGAAGACCAAGTTCTGTGCTTTCTTTCTTAGTTTTGCACTGCTTATTGGTGCAACATTGAAAGAGGGACTGTGAGACAGTAAGAGAATCCCACAGAGGGGAAAAACAGGAGTGACAAACTGTCTTTCAATAAAAAATATTATACCAATGAACTAGACAATGGAGAACTGTCACTAAATAGTGACATTAAGGAATCAACTGAAGTTGTAAATCTGAAGTATTGGGTGTCTGTCTCCTATGTTATGCATTATTCCTTTCAGCCACTGATTCAAATGAACCTTGTAAATTGAAATGTGCATGAGGAATAGGAAGTTCATAAAAGCCTTTGAGGGTTTCACAGTTTGGGCTGTAATTACTTTCTTAGCACAATTATTTGAGACAGTGACTATCTCTTAAACAGGGAATGATTATCCACAGCTCCTACTGGTTTCATTACAAACTCATTGGGGAAGGTCTTATGTCATACAATGTCAATGGAAAACAGACTAGTAAATAAAAATGGGTTGACTGATTAAAAGCTACCAAGTATCTCCGTACTCCAGATGATTAATTGTGCTGAAAAGTCTTATAATCTTTAAACAAAAGAGACAAAAGTAATGGAAGGTTGAAGAGGCAAGTGGCAGTGGCAGAAAAGAAAATAGAACCCAGAAGCCAGTGGCTTGGTGACTAATCTGATGGTCTGAAATTGAGACAGTAATAAAAAGTAACTGGAAAAGCAGCTGTCACATGGACAAAACAGACCTGATGCAGAGTGCAAAACGCCACTCATCTTCAGCTCCTAGGCTAATTTCAGACTGCTGGTTTTAGGAGGACACAAAATATTTAGCTTAGTTACCTCTAAAGCTTGACAGAGAATTCTTTAAAAGTGTAAAGAAATCACGTAAGATTTTAAGAGATAGTTTCCTTTTAAAAGATTTTTAATACATATTGGAATGTTACAGCCTAGACATTCTATTAATATTTTTTATGAGATTTAAAATACTTATAATGTTGTTTTAATTCAAATTCCAAAGAATTTTTCCATAAAAACAGCTGTGTATGACAGGAGAGGAAGACAGAACAAAATTGCTATCTCCTTACTTCTACCTTACTGCTCTCTAACTGGAACAGGAGGCATTTGAAAATGTATCTAGCTCATTTTCTCACCAAATTTTCCCAATGTATTGTAATATTTCATTTTCACTTGTTCAACAAAGAAAAGAAACCCATAAAAAGATGATAGGAGAGAATTCTATGCAAGTCTTTGAAGTAATGGTGATAATATATTCCCAAGAAACTGAATTTCCATTTGCATAATTAAATTGGCCAGAACTATCTTACTGTCCAGCTTGCAGGAGTTCAACTTCTCTGAAATGCAGTATCTATACTCTTGAGACGCTGGTCAATTACACAGGTGAATTGATAGAAGAATTCAAGGCACAGCATGCTTGATACACACTAATGGGAAGTCTAACGCAAGTTATACACTATGAAGCAGCAATATTTTATTATTTTGGTAAACAGCATACAACTGCAGAGGATGCAGAATTGTGACATTGTAAAATTGGAGTCAATAAGGAGTGTTTTTCCCCCGTATTTTTCAAGTCAAATATGGAGTAGACTCAAAGATGTGTTGAGTTTTTTAAGAAGCTGACTTGATTTCCCCTCCCATAAACATAATTTTTCCATGCAAATTGTTGCTCTTACATTTTGGTACTTTCGAAACACACAAAGCTTATACTTCTACATGCTGATTTACTGGAAGCCTAATTTCCATGGACAGTACTACAGTAACTAGGGGACTTGTGTTGTATTGCAAAGAATGAAACTACTGCCAATGGGTAACTGTTGACCTCTTTACACATACATTTGGGTAGAGAAAAGATGCTGTGTTCCAATTTCCAATGACTGTCTTTCCAAACCTGCAGCCAGAACTCAGCCATGTGTTACATCAACACAAAGCAAGGTTGAGAATGGGGAAGAAAAGCTATCATGGGACAAGGCTTTGTTGTATCAGTATTGGCACCTGATATCTAGCCAGTTAATTTTCATTTTCCTTCTGCTACTTGGTTATGCAAACATTTTTCCTAATCATTTTGGGATCTCCCGTACTTGTTCCTTGTACTGTCATCTCTCCTGCAGTATGGCATGCAAAGGGAATGACATAATAAGTTGTTGTGTGTGTTTTTGCCAGTTGGTTATAAAGATGCCATTAGAAATCCATATGGCTGTCTCAGTCCTTGGAGACAGTAAAGCATTTCCTGAAAGATCCTGAGCACACTGAACCTCCCTTGAGACAACAATGCTTGCAGTAGGGATCTTGCAGTACCAGCAATTGTATTATGTGTATGAAAATGCCAGTGCTCCGTAGTGAGCATGAGACTTCAATTCAAACAATAGTTTCTGCGGACACTTTGTTTTTCAGTTCAGGAAACAAACATGGAGTTTAATATGTACTAATAACTTCTGAAAAACAGAATGCTACCACTACTAGTAGTAAATTTAATCAGTCATGAAGCGGCAGAAATCTATTAAAAGTATTCTGCTTGACCATAATCAAAAGGTGACCCATTTGCCACCAGAATATCAATTTATCACTGTATCCACTTATCGAAGATGATTTTCTGTGAATAATACAGCATGATGAACCACCTAAATAAGAATATGGACCATCTGTCTGCCTCCTTAGTCATTAACATTCACCTTCAGTATATTCTTGGCTTGTTTTATAACTACTTGAGTGACAGGAGAATTAGTTCATTCCCATGGATTGCTTTTTGTTTGTGTTGTGGTTTGGGTGATGTTGTTTTTTTTGTAGACTTTGTTTTTTTTCTATCATCTCTGCTTACATTTGTTAAACAGAAGGTGGAGGGAAGAGTATGTGAAACCTAAACTAATTGGAAAAACCAGCAAAGCTTCTGCTTGCAGATGTCGTGGTGTTGGCATCTTACGTATTCATTGTAATGATTCTCCCTTTTCAGTGGTAATGAAAATGCATTTTTACGCTGCCCTTGAGTTCCAGGTACACCCTCAAACTGTAAACATTTCAAGTTTTCCTTTGTGCTGAGGGAAACTGTTCCTGAACAGACCCAGCCTCCGATGCTTTTAGTGCTACTTCCTTTGGCTCAGCTTGCATTTTCTTACTGAATACTATGAAGCAGAGAAACTAAGTGCAGTAGTCAAGCAAAGTCAATGAAATCAAATAATTGAGCTATCATATTCATTACTAGTGATTAGTAATGATCTGGCATTTATCTGGATAAAGCAGGAAAAGTCAATGAAAAAATACAAGGAATTTTTACTCTGCCAACTTCTTTTAAAAGAAAGTACTGAACTTTAAGTTCAAATATAAAAAGAAACAATGTTTCATGTAGTATTAATGACAACATTTTAGCGATCTTTCATTCTTGATTTGAAAAGAAGCAATGTCAGTGACAAGTGCCGTCAGAGAAAAAGCCTAAAAAGTCAGTTTGGGTATTCCCCAAGATTTTCTATATCATCTATTCGGCTTTTGGGATCTCCCGTACTTGTTCCTTGTACTGTCATCTCTCCTGCAGTATGGCATGCAAAGGGAATGACATAATAAGTTGTTGTGTGTGTTTTTGCCAGTTGGTTATAAAGATGCCATTAGAAATCCATGTTTTCCTTCAAGTGGCACAACTTTTGTTGATCCCTGTTGTTCTAAGTACAGGGTGAAATTCTGGCACAGGCAACCATTAGCTAACCTAGTACTTTTACTTACAGCAGTCAGTTGCTTTTAAATGATGAATTGGATACAGCTCAGAGGAGGAAATGACACTTCTCAGAAAAAAGGAAGAGAACAATTAAAAGACAGTGATTGAATACTGGAATGAGATTCACAAATGAAAATTCCTTTTTAGAGACCATCCATACAGAGCTGACTGTAAAATGGTAGCCAATATTGCAAAACTGTATTGCTGTAGGATTCAAACTTGCTGCAGTACATTTATACTGACACTTTCCCACATTCTTGGCAGCTTAGAATAGTCATACAGGTATGATATGACGTGTCACTTGGCTTATAAAATCTTAAAATAAAAAAAAAAGTAGATGCTATAGTGCTAAATATTGAATCAATCAGTGCAATGGTGCCTCCTTATTCTCTTATTCAGTCTTGCAGTATAAATCAGCAATAGCTGACAATGGTAAAGCAATTTACTGTGATTCCTGATTTTGTCACCTTCTATTCCAAATCCTCCTATGCCCAGGTACGGCCTGCCTCAGAAAGGACTTAGATTTGTCTGCCTAGGTTTTAAACTCAAAAAATGTAGATGTAGTATATGTATAGTATATTCTTCTCAACTCATGACTCTCACCAACTTTTAGTATCCTTTTTTTTTTCCTTATAGCTTACATGCCAATCCCTTTATCACTTTCTCAATGTCACTGGTCTTCAAAGAGCAAAAAATATAGCAAGGAGAGAATTTGTTCTCAGTCAGACCAGTGTTAATTTGGAGTAAGATTTTGTAACTGAGAGCAAAAAGTGTTCCCCTCTGTCGGAGAATGTATTCCGGACTGCATCTGCTGGAAGAACTTGTCACAGAAGTCATGGAAGTCACTCTTTTAGGAGCTCCAGGAAGATCAGGCACTGTGGTCTATCTGCTGCCTGGATTTTTGAGCAGTATGGCTGAAACATTTACAGTGCACTTTATTAACCCGCTGTGTATGTTTCTCCCTCAGGATGGATGCCTGTATATCTCTAAACCTTTCTGTCACACAGCATCCACTAATAGGCAGTTTTACATGTAAACTCTCTAACACACACAAGTAAATTTGAAAGAGAAATAAAAGCCCTTGACAATAGTGTTCTTGATCCTTTGCAAATCCCTGTGGATATATAGTACACAGTAAGTCAAAAATAATTAATAGGGTCAGCTCCAAAAGATGTCAGGTTCACTGAAGCGTTCTATGTTTCTTTGAAAGAGAAACAGTGCTGACACATTTTTAAAACTTAGGGTGAACTAAATATTGTCTCGAGAGATTGGCACTTTCACAGTGCTTTTGTAACTTCCTCTCATTGCTACCTGTGTTTATTTCCTCTTAGTCACATTGGTGGAATGCTTGGCCTTTTTTTTAAGGGTGTGGGAACTTAAAGGTAGAGTTGAGTGAAAGAAATTCTGCTAGGAATTTTATCAAATTGTTTTTCAGTGGCTCTAGAAGTATGACTGTAACGAACAACATAGTTTTAATCCATTAGTTTTTCACCATGCAAAGAGCTTACTGAAAAAAAAGGAAGAACCTGACCAAAATCCAATGAACACACCAGGATTTAAATACATGTCAAAAATCAGATTCAGCAAAGTACTTGGTACTTGTCTACCTGAAAACAACAAAACCAAGCACCAACAAGCTTCAAAGAGTGGAAGTCAATGCTTTTAACAAACCCCATTATTTGGGAAGCCATAATATCCCATGTGAATAACAACCTTGCATGATGCCACTGATATGCTACCCTGATAACTTGCCCTGCTTAGGAACTTATCCTTCCCAATACTGAAAATTCTTCCCCTAGAATACTTAATTTATCCCAGCATCAAACATAATAGTTTCTCTTGTTAATCTGGAACTTAAAATAAATCCTAAAGATCAGTTCATTTGTGTTCAGAATCTACAGAGAGTGCCGCCGACTGAAGTTCTTCAGTTTTTTGCAGTGGGAAGCTGGTTTATTGGTAAACATTAATTTTAACAAGCAAATAGTAGCTTTGGTTTGCAGTTTTGAGAGTCACACGCAGGACCCTAACTTCTTAGTGACACACTGGAGGCTTGGAATGAAGACAGGAATCATTAGGCAGAGGGCTGTCAGTTCCAGCGGCAGCTTTCTCTTGTGGCTCTGACAAGTGACCTCTGCCAAGGCAGGTCACTGCTGCACGAGAAGCCATACAGCAAAAAGAGTAAGAAAAAGGCAAAAGAAACTAGTAGACTAATGTAGTATAATTTAAAAGCTGACCCTGTACACTAAGGCTAATGGAACTAAACAACTGTAATCCTGAAACGAAAATGGAACGTTATTGAGAATGTAGGTATGGTACTTGAAATCCAATTAGCTGTTATATCTCTCTAAAGATTTGAGTCACACTTTTTCCTTTCATTAAGTGAAGTCTATTTTTTCTTTGATTAAGTTTAATATTAAATATGAACAAAACCAAACAAAACAGCACAGTAATAAAAAATACGTATTGTCATTTGCATGATACTTCAGCTGTGTTAGACTCGCTTGGAAATAGCCTGTCAATTAGCAAAGTCCTCCTCAAAACCATAGTTTCTGTAGCTCCATGCTGAGTATATTTCTGCCTTCTACTCTGTTTTGACACATTAAACATAGAGTACTCAAATGACCTTCCAAGCATATCCAAAATCCAAACTTATACTGAAGCAAGTGAATCTGGAATCTGAGAGTAGTTGTTGTTGATACAATTAGCCTTTTGATCTGTGATACATTTGGGTTAAATTTTCTGCAGTGAAATAAAATGAAACAACAGTAGAGAGACTTTTCTTTCTACCTTATTAAAAAAAGAAGTCATCTTAACATCTGGGTTTGATTTGGTTTTGATTTTGTTTTTAGTTGAAGAAAGCCAAAATTAGACCAGTGGGTACCTTCAAAACAAGAGAAGTGCAAACACATTCAGTGGTCATAAAAGAAATGAGGTATATGGAGGAGTATCTCAGCAAGTAATGAAGGACTGACATTTTCTCAGACTCCCCTGATGCACTCAGCAAAGGTACCAAATCTCAAGTAAGCCCTGTGGATTCTGACAGTGTACATCTTCTGTATTTCACAACAAATTCCCAGACCAAGCTGCAAAGGCATTAAAGTGAGATCAATATTTCTCAGCCTACTTTTGTTCTCCTCCCTAAACCTCAGAACCAAACAGCAGTCCCACTACTCTTTCTCTGCAGCCACCACCATCCCTGTCCTAGGTGCACAAAAATAAGTAAAGTAACTTCTGAAGCTGAAAATGGGACAGGCAAGATTGTTTCTATTCTCACAGCCTGAGAGATGCAGAGCAGGCTTATCCAGCAGCATCTTACTGTTCTCACGCAGTTGCACAAATGAGTGAACTAGGAATACTCCTGCAGACAGACATCAATTTCTGCTAAGAAGCAGCAGCTTCCCTTCTCTCAGCTAATGATGGCCATTTCTAAGCTAAAAGAAGTGCCTCGCCATGTGAGTGCTGCTTTATAGTATAAAAAAACTTAGCTTAAATCACCAGTGGAACAGATATCCAGAACTAAAATTGCCAGCTTGTAACTTCAGATAAAATTCCGCTGTTGATGTGAAAACTATAATTCTGAAGATGGCTGCAGAGCTCTGTAGAGAGAAACTATAATAATTCTGGAGACAGGCACAAAGCAAGGAAGAGATGGGACCAATTAGCATATGCTTGACTTGGAGTGCAAGGCTCCAGGGAGAATGGATGGTCCCATTCCACAGAGCTGGCTCCCCGTGTATCAGTCAGGATTTTACAACCAGATTCTACTTTAGCTTCAGCATCACATACCTAATTCAGCTCAATTAGCTGTGGTTGCTACAGCCTAACTAAAGACAGGTTTTGCTTAGATGAATACTCTGTGCCCACCTATGGAAATTACACCTATTGGTAAAAGAATGTTAATCTCCACATCTGTTTGTTACTTAGATACAAGATGAGCCAAAACACAATGCATTCATGCTTTCATAAGAGGGTGCCATGCATAATGTGACTGATTTGGAACCATTTTACATGAAAATTCATTATTTTTGTAATTTCTTACTTGGTCTTCTATCAGTGATATTATGGAAAGGAGATGATTTCTCTTATTCTAAACAAGAATAAGGAGACAACGAAGGTCTGTTGATTATACTTGAGCTCTGCGCTGCTCCTTTTTAAGAAATAAATAGCTGGATTTATTCAGTAAGCTAAAAATGTGGGGGTTTTTTTGAAAAAAAATTCAAAAGCTTACATCAGAAACTCATTAAATAGTTTGAGTATGTCAAAAGCTGTGTCTGTGTCATCCCTGAGCATGCCTCAGCAGTCAGTCATGCTTTGGCCCTTCTAGTAAAATAAGTGGAACTGTGCCGGTGCTGAGCAACTTGTAGTCAGAAATGTATCTGAGCAGGGCCAAAGCTGGAATGTGTTAGCTCCCTTCCTGACAATAAATTCCACATAGGACATCCGAGGTTCTGTTGTGAAATTCTGGCGATTCAACCTCATATCAAAATGATCGAGTACAAGTATAGTTGAAGCCCAAGAGTGCAAGTGAAATCTGGAAGCTAATTTTGTATAAGATCACAACCTCCAAATTAAATAATAGATGTAGCCTGCCTGCTGTATCATCAAATTTTAATTACAGTCTTCGCAGCTGTAGATCTTTGATCTCAGCTAAATAAATCATAGACGCGTTGTGGGTTTTTTTGCTTGGTTTTTGTGTCATGCTAAACTCACATATGAAACAGAACAGCGTGCCCTACTCCACATTGTTACAAGCGAAGGAGAATTCTCCCTGAAACTTCACCAGAAGCACTGAATAACTTCAATGTCTGCTTTTATCCTCACCCTTGTTTTTGGAATTAGGTAAAATCCATTCTTTTTTTCAAATAGCAGCATTACAGTCCAACAACTGCATTGCTGTAGTTTGTGATGAGAAAATAGAAGTTGACTGCAAGGGCCATAAGGGCCCCTCCTGAACCGAAATACGAAAACCCTTTCTTGCTTGACATCATGAGATACTGACATGCTTTTTTGGTTTGACAGTTCCAGTCTGAGTTCTCAGGCTTTTATTATACAGACAAACTGAGTCAACAGCAGAGAAATACAAAAAATGCTGAAGTTTACAGTTCCAGTCCTATAACCAACCACTGCTAACAATTAGGGCAATCTGACTGCATAAACTACAAAGAAGAGATGGTAGGCCACATCCTGAATGATAGGATAAGGACACTAGATGATTTATCTGAGGAGAGAATGGCTTTTGTTGCTAGTAACTTGCAGTAAGCTTTGGATTTTGAGCATCACAAGATTTCCAAGAGCTCTGAATGCACATACACACCCTTAACCTATTTCCAAATGAGATAAAACGAAATCCCTGCAGGAGCTGCTGCTGGGGCTGCAGGTTCTGAGAGCTGCACTTAAAGGCAGAGGGATTCCAAAGCACTTTTCAGGCTCTGTGTGGCTCCTGATCTAATAACAAGAACTGATTAAAATTCAGTCCAATTAAAATGCAACTTTATTGAAAGAATATATGACTGCATGAGATAGGTTTCATCTGCTAATGTATTGCATATCAGAGGTTAGTAACAATCCAAAAACAATGAAGGAAATCATTAAAAGGTCAGATTCTCTTATTAGTATTATGAAGTATTATTAGTATTATGAAGTTGCTTGTTTTAAAAAATACAAATTACTTTCTGAAACAACTGAAATCAGTTACATTTTACCCACAGTTTATTAGCAGCACTGAAATTGTTAGTCCTATAAATAAAAAATATAAACCACAGCCCCACTATAATGAAGGCAATTTAATTCTTTTATTGCTTGTATGTGCAGTTATGCTTCAAAAAATACTAATATTCTAGCAGTCAAAATGCTTTCCTACAGTAGCAAAAAATTTTCAATCTGCAAATATATATATTGCAATTCCTAAGGGGACATGTTGAAGTGATTTTACATATAAAAATATACCAATAAAAGATAATTAATCCAATTACTATGAATTTCTGCACTGAAGAGAAACTGTCATTTCAACTCAATGGCAGCTCTTCCAGAAATCCTGCCGGGACAGGCTGCTCAGGAACGTGTTCCCCTTTTACTTCCCACAGAGAGAAAGTTTCAAGGAACACTTTTCTGACTCAGGTAATCAATCTTTGGATTTCTTTCTTGACTGGAATGGATTTCCATTCATTTTATTTACTATTACTCTACCTTCTTCACAATGGTTGCAATACAAATTTTCTGTTACTTCGTTTAATGAAGGATATTTTCTAAAATTAAATTTGCAAATTGTGAACAAAGTGCATTGATGAGAAAGTCAAACTTCCATGGATCTCCATTCCTTGCCATGTGGCGGAACTGGTTCCTTACAGCAGAAGTACAAAGTCCTTTCAGGGAGGCTAGGATGAGATCGGTGTATTCTTTAAAATGTTACACAGCCATTCGTGCACTGCACTTTTGCTTTGCTGTTTTAAACCTCACATCCTCTTTCCATTAAGCCAACACACACACACACCAGTTGCAGACAGCAGTATCTGCTGGCTGGCTGATGCCATGCATCCAGAGGATAAGGACAGAACACATCTATATCGATACACATCAACACCAGGAGATTTATTTGGTTCAAGGCATCTTCCTTGGTAAGCTGCCTAGATTTGATATCAAGTGGTTAGACATAGACCATTTGTACAATTTAACCTTCTGCATTTATACAACTCTAAAGGGAATATGGTGTATTTTAATGTCCCACAGCAGTACATAAAAGGAATAAAAAATGCACAGTGGATAGAAAAGCTTTCAAAAAAAATTTAGACCCTGTTCTTATGTTACTGCATAATGGCGTGTAAAATGTACTCCAATTTTTTTGGTCACAGGACACAGAGTGTAGGATG
The DNA here is from genome assembly GCF_002078875.1 of Numida meleagris. Classification (NCBI taxonomy): domain Eukaryota; kingdom Metazoa; phylum Chordata; class Aves; order Galliformes; family Numididae; genus Numida; species Numida meleagris. The sequence goes on from NC_034425.1 coordinate 9,290,289, forward strand.
ACAGCAAGATTATTAATCACATAAATTTTGGCTATCACTTGCCTTGAAACCTTCATCTGTCAGGCAGGAGTTTAATGTTCTCTCTGGACTAATTTTTTCTGTTCTTTTCTTTCTTGAAACAAAGCACTTTGCATAGAAGAGTATCTCGATTGCCTACTCCTGTGGAAAAAAGCATGCCTGAAGGCATGTTTAGTTAAACTAATGCACTGGATTCGTTTTTGGCTTTAGAGTTTTGTCATCATCTCTGCCTTCTTCAATAGCTTCTCTTAAAACTATTAAAGCACAGAGTGCAGTCTAACAATGCCTAAGTCAATCCATCTTCTGTAAAGTGAATAATCATGACTGGCTACGAAACTATGCTGTTTATTATAAAATACTTGATTTCACCCTTTGTTTTGCTTTTTGAAGCTGGCTAATAACTAATTTGTTCCTTTACATAGTTGGACTGTTTTCCAAGTTGATAGCTATCTCTCTGTGCTCCAAGTAGAAAACAGCGCATTTGCAGAAAAACTCCCAAACTTCTGGAGCTAATCACCTTGCTTTTTACAAGTATTTTTGAAATGATGCAAGGATCCCTCTTAAGCCACTTCAGAAGATGCTGGTTTACAGAGAATAAGTACTTAACTTTCTTTTAAGTTGTCAAGTTAACCACAGAGAAGGTCTCGTTACTTCTGAAAGTATAGGTCAATAGGAATTAAATACATGAGACATTTTCAAAAGGAAACAGTTCATTACTTAGGACAGCTAACATCCAAGTTCTAGGACACCGGTTGAAATGACACCACCATTAGATTCCCGCTTAATTCTATAAGTAAATACGGTACTCAAGCTGAGATGAACCCCAACTCATAAAATCAAGAACATGGCTTCTACAGAAGGATTTTTTTTCAGAATCCACAGGACTGAGACTCAATTCCTGCAGGCAGAAGGAAGCAGGCTGCACAGAAATGCCCCAGGACTGCATGAGCACGAAGGACGGGAGCGCTGGGAAGATGCTCTGACATTCAGGACCTCTCCCAGAGCCTGGGGAGCAGGTAAATTCCACATGCAGGCACGACTTACACCGCAATTTTGGGCAAGTCAGGCAGCGTGCAGCAGATAGCTATGCAGCAGCAGCCATGGAACAGCAGAGCTCCATGCAGGTTGTCACACCCACACTGCAGCTGCCTCAAATGCCACTTCAGAGCCCTGTGCCGCATGGACAACCCCGCAGGCTGTGTTCGAAGTGGGAAAAGAACTCTGCGGACGTTCTGAAGATAAACACACTGAGAGGCACTCAGGAGCAGCTTGAAGTTTCTTGCTCCATCCTCTGACCAACAGGCGCAAGACACACACACAGAGGAAGCAACAACTTGCTGCTGCTCCCTCCCCTTTTGGATGGATAGCAGAGGTACAAGATGAGAGTGACTCCCCTTGCTGTAACATTCCTCAGGAGCTGATTTACAAACAAAACAGTCCCCCTCTGCTCTTTGCTAAGAATTAGATTGCAAACTAGCCACCAGTCCCTGAATAGGACTGCTATAGAGCTGCTTTCTGTCCAGCTGTTACTAACCAGACACAGTCAAAAGGGAAAGCAGTTCACTCAGAAAATTCAAAGTATGAAATTCTTTGTTCATCTCAAAGCTTGTTTGAATTGCAACTTCTTTAAATAAAAAGTAGGCTTCTAATCAGGTCACAGTGAATTTTTCATTTCCTGGACTCCCAGCTTTTAAGAGACAAAAATCTCTTTTTATTATGTATGTCACATACGCGATCATACTTTCCGAGCACCTCAGAAGCGTTCTTCTGGGTCAGCTAACTTAGTCAACACTTACATAAATGTCACTTGCGGTTCAGGTCTCAGTCCTTACCCTGAGAACTAGATGATGCCCATGTTACCATGAGTGCATGATCAGGGAGACTGTGAAATCATGACTGTTACCTGGGGAAGGAAAGGAAGGATATGAAAGGGGAAATAAAACTTTATTTAGAAGACCCAAAATTAAAAGAATCAATTATCTGTTGATGCAGTCTTACATGCTCTTTAATGTAAAGATCTTTTATAAAGTAGGTGTTGGAGGCTGTCACAAATAACATTTAGAAGGTGCAATTTATATTTTATAATGTAAGGCTAGTCAGTGCTGGCACATGTGTTCAGTATGAGCTGGAAAACAAAAGAATGCTTTTATAGTTGATTGCAGCCAATTTTCTCAGTCTGAAAGGGACTATTATTCCTCCGTGTTGTAACTCCTCAAGACCCTGAGTCATTCTTGAGTCACATGTTTTCAAAGTAGGGCATGGAAGATAACATGGCTCAAACCATTTGGAGAAAAGATTTTGGGAAGCCTAAAAATAGACACTTTAGTCATAGAAGTGAAATGAGGACAGGTATTAAATAAACAATGCACAGAAGCGAACAGGCCATGTTAAAGATGACACAAGAGGGACAGAAAGAAAACAATTCTGCAAAACTTCCCAAGAGACATGGAACACTGAGGACTTATAACAACATTTTACTCTCTATTTTCACCTCCAAGTGCTTCACAAAGGTGAGGGCTTGGGGGACGTATATGGAACTACTGATTACAGAAGTTTTGTTCCGCTTTGCCAGCTGGATTAAGAATATGTCCTGTTTTACAGCTGAGAGAGGAACATCTTCCTATAGATATCAAGAGTACGAGTTATGCTTTCTGCATTCCTCCCCAGATGAAATACAAAAAAGTCATTTCCATTTTGGAAGTGGCTGGATTAGAGTATCTGAAGAGACTCTCTCAACAGTAATACTTGGGTGGCTAATGCAACCAAATTACATCGTATTTCATGGATAATGTAAGAAACATTAACAAATTTAAGCAGTAGTGCCTTCCGAGGTCACGCAGCCTGCCTAAGCTCATACATCAAATGCAGCCACTGAGACCTGCGGACACGTACATCACAAAATCTATCCTTTGCCACTTACTTAGGGCAGGAAAACCAGCATTTCCATGGAGATCAATCTCTCCTCTCTAGTCCATACTTGGAACTCAGCATGATTTGCTGAAGATGAGCAGCAACTTCCAAGGCCAGGAAAGCTTTGCAGAGTTTCAGCCTTCACAGTGAAGGTTCACGTGAATGTAATGTGTATCACTAGCAGGCTGCTGCCACTGCGGGCTGTGATTAGTGTCTCAGCAGGCTCAGCATGACTTCAGCTTGAGCACCAACTCGTTACTTTCTATGGTAAACTATGAGTAATTCAGCCATAAGTCTAATACCAAGAGGTACTGGACCAAGAGGACACTGGCAGGACGTTCAGTACCTAACTCACAGAAGCAGGTTCAGAACATAATGAGCAAGGCTTTTACAGCATCAAGCAGAGCTGTATGTTGGTTTTGTATTTAGCAATGTGACAGATAATACCCACGAGGGGCATATTTCAGTTTCCTTGTAATCAAGCTGAACAACAGCACTTAACTTAATTCATGCAACTGCCATACCCTGATAGGAGATGTCACAACAATATGAAAATGGAAAATGTGATTGCTGAAAAGAACAGTTAGCAATAGCTTTCCAAAAATAATACCACATTTTTAATTGTACTCTCATTTAGAAAAAGCTAATAGAGATGCAATAAATTAGTCTTCAACATCTTCTCTATCCTAAGGCTCATAAAAATTAGCTGTCTAATTCTGGAAAGGCATGTTTTCTTCTTGGGAGCTGGCATTGCAGGTCTGTCTACAAAGGCCATATGTAACATGGAAAATCACTTCTGAATGTCTGTAACTCTTTTTATGCCAGTTTAAGACTACGATTATGTTTATGTTCACACATTCCATACAAAACAAGTTTTATCCAAGAAGTTAAGGAAGGCTCACCCTTAATAATAAGTCAGTTTTCAGTACTGAAATGTGCCTTCTGAGTCACTGAATTTGAGGGGCATCCCAGGAACCATCCATGAAAACAGGAAGAATAGGGAGCTGAAGACCAGGGTCCCATACCAGCACCGACTATTCCTTTCCTTAGTGAATAGGGTGTTTAAACTCCTATTGAACCCAGGCCTTAAGCACCAATTTTCATAATTAATCTCTCGCATTGAAGATGATAATTTGTGTACAAATTGCCTGCGAGTAAAGCAAGATCAGACAGAAATGAAAGGCAGGGTTATATCCCATGCAGTTATTCTCATGGAAGGCACAAGACAACAAATATTATCAGTAAAGCGTAATTGGGATAATCTCACTCAGCTCAGCAGTGTGTCAAAACATCCCTTTGACAAAACAAGAGCCCAAAGAAACAAACCAATTTACAACCAGGAATAAAAAAGATTAATCACTCAAAAAGAGAGAGGAAGAACTAGGTAGGCAAATATTGTGTAGTCGTCATAAAATATCTGTATAATAATGCCATGAAATAGAAAACAACTACATTTATAATCTTTTTTTCCAGGAGCTTTTCTATTCATTGAAAACAGAGTTCCCATTATGCTGCATGCAAGAGAAAGCAGAGAAAATTGGTTTTAAAAGGTTGCCCACAACCACCAATTTCTACAGCAGCAGATGTACAAATTTACCTTCAGCAAGTCCTACCTTGCTGACTCCTGATAATTAGCGTAAGCTGATTTTCTCTCTCCCTGGCCACTAAGCTTTTGGTTATTTGCATAAATACAAGTGTTTTCAATCCTGCACCCACTCAACAATAATCTAGGTAGCTAACTATGGATGTTGGAAAAGGAAATAAATGCTGTGGCGCACATCACGTCATCTAACGCAATCTAAGTAGAGAAACCCAGAATCTATGTCATTTTCTGCACAGTATCAGCTGTTGGTATCTACACACCATTAATACATCCCTTTAATTGTCTCCTCTCCCCAGATATTACCAGAGCCTCACGGGTTCCCTGCACCCAGGGTCTTGGGGCTAATGTGGAGACTGACAGAGTGACAAGATGGGGAAGGGTGGGAGCATTAGAGTCATCACTGACTCCATGACAAACCCAGGTGAAAAATGGGAATATTTTAGAAGCTTTATTCACAGCTCTCCCTGCTGAGAAAATAATCATGTTTTCTGCAATAAATGGCATTCAGTGACAAACAGCTGGAATCTGGGAGAACACTGACAGCAAACTTTGGAAGTATGGTTTTGGAATGGAAAACAAGCTAGGTTTCTTTACATCAGCCACGTAACATCATTTGCAGCCATCCTAGTTAGCTTGTGTGGGAAACAGAACATCTGAATCAGCTTGTGTAGATCTTCAAGTCACTGTCGTCCACAAAGGCTGCAATTCCAAAGGGCTTTTGTTAAATACAACTTAACTGCATAGCACATCAGCCCTGCTGCCCAGCTGATCCTCCTGAGATGCATCTGATAATTCCTGATAAGTATGGTAGCCTTATTTATTGACTAACTTGCAACAAAATGTAGCTCACTAGAAAAAAAATGAAAATGGCAATTACATATATATGTGGACATATATATGCAATTTATTGCTGAACAGAATTACTACAAGCAAGTTTTCAAAAATTCATATTGTCAAAATGTTTTAGTTTAATTACACAGAAATTAGCACAGGAAGCAATGAAATCCCAGGCTTCCTCCTGGGGCTATACAAAAGTCTAGAAGCTGGAGAAACAGTTCCCGTTTCTATCAAAGGACTTGGGTTAATCAACTCATTTCTCTGTGCCTAAAATTATTCTATGGTACTTGCATCTTTATTATCAGACGTCCACAGATAAGACAGTGCAAGGATTAAATATTATTAGCAGAAATGAAGAAATTGAACAGAGCTTCCACTCCGTCCCTCTTCTCCCTCCCTCCAGAAGCGTCAGGGTTTTTTTCACCCACATTTATCAGAAATTACTATTAGCAGACACGCTTCTCTCTAGCCATAATTCTTAGACTCAATACTGGGCACTTGAAACTCCCATTCAAGACACAGGGAGTTTGGAGACAGCAAGTGTTACGACCTTTATTATGGTCTGTCAGTATGCCAGAAATACTTCCCTGGGCTGCAGACACTGAAAAAATAACTCCATTACCTGAGAGCAACAGTAGGATTTCATTCTTTTTAAGCTCAAGTTCTAGAAGGAGATATCAACATTTATTTAGTACATTTTGAGGACTATAGGAGAAGGTGGTTTATTTATATATATTGTTCATATGATATTTCAAAATTTTCGCAAAAATGAGGATCTTATAACACAAGGTGCTGAACAGCACCTCCCATTTCAAATATACTTTTTGAAGATAGTGGAATAGATTTATTTCTTTGGATGAGCCTCTCCCCTGAGAGTAACTACTAGCATGTGATTTGATTAGAATGGGCAATACCTGACAATAATCCCCCAAAGCACTTCACGCTTCCTATGCAATTCCATTACATAAAAAGAAATCCCTCACTGCCCCTTCAAGTGCTACTGACCAGCGTGCTGTGATCAGCACTGACACCTGCTGAAGATGATTGTATTGATTCTCATCTATAAACTGACGCTCAGCAAATTCTGACTCCTAAATGCACACACATTTCCTTGTTTCCAAGTGCATGTTAAAGCTTCAATTGCATTTACTGCAGCTTATAAAACTGAAGATGTATTAATTCCTAAATATGATTTTAATCTCATTAAAAGCATTTTTTACATTGTATTCTATGCCACAGAGCAAATGACCAGAGGATGGATGATTTTTGGATTAAGGCATGGTGCATCTACCTTCACACTGTGTTTGAACTGACATCTCCATACAAAACAGTACGAGTTCTAAATAGCCACTAAACTTTTTGTCAGTTTCCCCAAGGATATAATCTCAATTTCAAATGTTCAAGATTTATAATATTTTGTATGTTGCTTCTTTTACAGCCCCACGGAAGTATTATTATTTAGAAATACTAATAAAAATCATCAATACTTTTCTGTTTTTCTTCAAAGACTTTCTTCCCTTGCAGATTGGTTTAGGCTTTCCTCTTCTAGAATATAGAATTAATATCTAAGCAACAGTGACATGCAAAGAAATCCATTGACACGTCTGTCAACCTTGGAAGTTTGGTAAGGGGATACTGAACCTCTCACCCAGAGGTCACTGTTTCCAGCGCGCCCTTCGCTGGTCACAACTGAAACTCATTAGCACTCAAGGGCTCTTCAGTGGTCTGCAAAACTGGATCTTTAAATTCAACTTCTCCTGCACAGAAAATTCCTCCTGACAGGAGCAAATATCCACAATAAAAGTAATGCACTACTCTTGCTGACAAGTAGAACACATTTACTTATAAATGAAATTTAGACATGCATTTATTTCTGTCCTTGTTTGTAGTCCAGGAAAAACAACAATGCTCAGAAACTAGGAGATGTCTCCCTTAGTGCTTCTGGGGGACGCAAGAAGGGAGTGGAAATTGCTGTTGAGGTATTTCCTTTCCCATGGAGACAGCTGAGATGAAATGGCAGAAGTACTCTCAGCTGAGCTCAGCCTGCTCCGTGAATAAACAGAATTTCAGTCTCTAGGGCTGTCAGCCCGAGACTTTTCATAAGCTCTTAATTCTTCTATGAATCACAAAGAGATATTCTTTATATATGAGAAGCATAGGTAATAAGTGATGGTTACAGTGCCATTGACTTTAGCAGCAGTAAGATCAGGGCCTTCATCAACTACTGATAGCCACGTCCCAGAGACATGCATTAGCCCTGACAATATGTCTTCTGCTCATTAATGCTTCATTAATGAAATTCTAAGAATTTGCCAAATGGAACCCCACAGATGCCACTATTTTCATTATCCCACAAGTCTTCTGTGGTGCTTTATTAAGTATCTCAAGTCAACTACTTGATGGAAATGGAGAATTATTTATTTTCCAGCCTCCCAAATCACTCTTGCATTTGCGGTCTTAATGTCACATGTCCCTCTTGCTACCTGGAAGCAACAGAAGTCTAAGGGAGCCGAGAATTCCCCTTCCCTCAGGATTAGGTCCCGTAGCTGTATCTCAGAGCAAGCTCCCTAATTGTGAATACTGTTTATTGGAACAGATTTTCTCCATGAAATGAAAAAAGCATTGCGAAAATATCTTGAATGCAGTTCTACAGACACTTGAAAATTTGAATCAAGTTGTTGAGGCATTAAAAGACAGTGAATAGCATACAGCAAATCACTGGAATAACTGTTTCCATTAATCCTTGGAAATACTAAATTTTTGGCAGAAAACTTTTCAATACCCTCAAGGCTTTATCTGTTAAAACTTCAGTGAAAAGCTTCACTATAGTAATAGAATTCCATGAGGAACCCATAACATTCTACTCTTAAGAGTTAGGTAAGAGAGGAAAAATAAATCACAGTAAATAAGGAAAAGCATTTCTGAGTTAATTAAAATGCCTCTATTTAATGTACTGATTTAAGCCAGGTGGGTTTGCTTTTTAAAATATACCCCTTATAGTTATAGGCTTAGAGATAATTAAGATCAGTTTGTGGATTCTGTTTAGAAGCAGATGCAACTGAATATGTATACAGTGAGAAAATAATCACTGGAACGAATGGCTCTCACCCTATAAGCAGTTGCAGTATATTAAAAGCCAGCTTCTGCATTATACTCCTCCCCACCCGCTTCCTGCTAATATATTCAGAACTAGGCTGGACACAATGTCCTTATACCAACAAAGAAAGAAGATAATTTCTCCCTATTAATTAAATTCATGTTCTTAATCATATCGTACATATATTAAAGTACAGATGAAGCTCGAACTACTGATCGTAAAGATGAAGACTTTAGAACACGTTCACCAAGTGGCTTCTACACCAGCCATGGCATGAGGAACATCTCAAGTCCCAGATCTTTAACTGGAGTTACTTTTAAAAGAATCTTTTGTTTTTACATCGCCTGAGGGTCTGTCCCTCCACTCTGTTCCTTGGGAACCATTTCCCTCCCTCCTACCCCTGCGCTGGGAAGATTTGTCTTATGCTGTTAGGTACCAAAAAACCTGCCATAACAACTGGCCATTTGTTGATGGAGCATGTGTCCTTTGAAAGGATCTTGGGTTCTTTACAGAGTGTGTTTTAGGGAATCATTTTGCTCATGGGTAAAATACAGCCAGCTCTGGAAGGATATCAAGTGTGTGTGTGTTTATATGTATATATATATATCAACAGGGAACATCTGCACAACATGCTGAGTTTAGGAGATACAGATAATACTCCACACTCTTGGGTTTATGGAGGTAAATCAAGCCAGACTAAAATACTTAATTAACAGCAATCCTATCAAAAAGTGTAATCACTGAAAACAAACTAAGAAATACAAGCAAAAAGAAATTTATCTTAATCTGGCATCAGAGGATCCCTATGAAGCTGTACAGGTTTATGTAGTTTTATCCACTCCTTATCTGGTACCAAAATAAATTTCTGCTTTAGATGAGCCTTTAAAGCAACAAATACCTTGGGGAACAGAGAGTCTCATTCTCCCATTGTGTTGGTCCCACTATAGCAGGGCTTCATTCTCGGTTGGCAGCTTGACACCACCACAATAAACATAGTTCTTTTGGTCTGGGCTTCATGATTCCCACACAAAGAGGAGAAATTAATACTTAACTTGTATTTCAGGTTACCACTACTCTTCCAGCTGAGCAGCAGAAATTTTAACTGCGTGACACTCATCACAGATGAGTCACAGAGTGCACCCACAACATGCACACACAACATGCAAAGCTGCCTACTCACGTAGTAAGCCTGTGGGAAAGCCATGAATCTGATTGACTTCTATCGAGTCGCAGCTCAGCACTCAGACAGAGCCACCTTCCCAGACTGCAGCTATACCTCACAGTGAAAGAGCTAAATATAATACTGCACGTAAGAGCTGTTACCAAGCATGACACTGTGCTAGTGGGGCACGACTGATTTAAAGCTGACCCATTTGCCTTGCTCCCTACACACTGGACTCTGCCAGTCTCTCATACAGACCCCAAGTTGCTTAAAATATGAGATCTGACAAGACTGTTGCCTGGGTGTCTGTACTGATTCAGTTCTCAGACATTATGGGCTGTATTTTGCAGGTAAACTGCATTTCATTGCAGAGATGGAACTTGTGCTCGGAGCTCGATGCAACATAACTGACTCTATCAGATGACAGAGGCTTATTACCTCCCAACTCGCTGTCTGGCAGCGAATGAACAAGTACTTCCTTGCACTGCAGGACTGAGTTCCTGTGGCTTGACCCAAGGGTGTGCCTGCCTGTCAGGGTGGCTCGCTGTTGGTGACAGCCCCTCCTGGACCAGAAGAAATAAAAGCCACATCTACAAAGGAGTTCGTAGGAAACTCCTAGCTCAGTTTCCAAACTGCCAACACCTCCTTCTTAGAAGCCACGTATTATTTCATTTTGGACCAGCACATTAACTCAGATTGGCCTGATTAAATTGATAACTGAAATTGCAATGCCTGACCATCTTGATAGTGAATCCACCAATATTTCTCCATCATTATTTTCGTTGCAGCAACTTTAAGATACAGATATTAAAAACAAGTAACAGTAAGAAGAAATAAATATCTACCCCTCTTTATACAGAACTATGACGTGTTTGTGGACACAGGCTTCCCAGTGTCAGCTAAAATCCTACCATATCAGTTGAATGGAAGCTCTTTTCCTTTCCCTGAAGCCACTCACAACTCTCTGCATTCCATTTTATCATCCCTGAGGAGAATGTTCTGTAGGGCTCATAAAATGTTTACAGGGTACTTTTTCCTTTGCCTGCCCCACGAGGCAGGTTTACAAACTTTCTGAGAAGAGGCCCAGTTGCCAACGGATCAGGGAGTTATGGGTTCCTCCCCAGTAGATCTCTCTCTAGCCGCTCATACCAGCTGATGATCAGCCTGGGCTGTTGGCACACACAGCTTATTGTGCAAGAAGTGCAGTCCTTTCTACCAGGTACATTCTGCAAAGTAGTTGTTCCTCTTCTAACATAAGTCATTCAATTTGTTTAACGTCCAAACAAAAACCAAACTCAAATATCATTATCATCTCATTTGTCACTTTACGACTGGCTGATCCTCTACCACATCTGTTAGAGTCACCTTTGCAAATAACACAAAAGATAATGTCTATATTCTGAACTAAAAAAAGCCAACAGCCCTAAACTTCTCCATGAGCAACTGACCTGTGAAATGATCGTACTGTGGATTCAATGCGTTCACTCATTGTGTACAACAAGCAAAAAGGCTCTGGGGAAAACAAGCAGATTTTCCCAAAGTCAGAGAGGAAATTCTCATTAGAATACATTTCTGAGAGTACTGGCTACCACTGTCATGCCCAAATACCTACTTCTTGTTCTTTGCAGTGGCTTGTTATATTCACGGATTGCTTTGGAGGTGGCCCTGCACTGCTGGGTGAACATTCTTTGCATGCAGGAACAGATTGCACAGAATTTTGGGAAGAGCTTTCATGAGCAGATTCAAAACAAAGGGTGACAGTGCTGACAATTAATGGAATTGCCACTTTCTATCAACACGCATTTAAAGGGAGAAACATAATCAAATAAACCTGCAAGTGCCAAGAGAAATGGAATAAATGCACCCACTGATGTCTAGAAGTTTCAGTTATTAAATAAACAAGAAGGCATTTTCTGCCTCATTTCCAAAGCATTCAGCACAGCCAGCAACAAAGCAGCATCTGCCCGCAGGTAGTGCTGGGATCTGCGCACAGCCAGATCCAGGCAGCGTTCAGGGTGGATCAATTTAAAAGTGGAAATTAATTTGCCAGGTGAGAGCCCTCATCTGCAGCAATTTGATATTCCCCAAGTGCCCACCACAAAGACTTTGCAGCTGTTGAGCCTAATCCCAATTTAGCGAACAAATCTCTCCAGCGCTGTGTTGCAGATCTCTTATTTTGGATTTGGCGGTGGTGCCAGGACTGCCTGAATCCGCCATGTGGATATTGGCCGCCTCGCACAGACCCTGAGGAGCTTTAATCACAGACATGCCAGAAACAAATGCATTGCTTCTCAGTCTACCACCTGTGGAAAACCTTGCCAGGCTCCGACACAGGAGCAGCCCCACTACACGGAGCTGCGATCAGAGCACCGGGCGGCACAGGCACCCAGCTTGCTTCTGGAGCAGCTTCACTGAATATTTTCTTTCTTGGGCACTTTGGTTAAATTCCTTTGTCCCAGAAACCCAAGTAGTTTTTTTCTAGAAATTTCAGAAAACTGTGAGGAAGTTCCACGCTGAAGTGCCAGCAGAAATTTCTGCTTAGCTTACCACACTCCTTTAGAAACTGCGACCTGTTATTTCTCTTGCTTTGGACATGCAGTCATCCTTCTCAGAGCTGCTTCCATAAATTTTCAGGCATTTCAAATGAGCAGTACCTTCAGGTTTCTCAGTAGCTTCACGCTTCCTGATTCATTCTCTTCCATTTGCTGAAGCTAAACTAATAAGATCTCCACTAGTGGAGTGATTCCCCAATCTGAAGATGCTGTGTGTAGCTCCTACTGCAAATCCCTTACTTCTAACAGCTTGTAACTGACAGAGTTTCAGTTTTTCTATCCTTACTCCAGTCCTATTCGACCTGAGAAGCTTGCAAGCACTATATTTTAATTCTGTTCTTTTAAACAATGCTCTGAATGCATTTTTTCTTGCTGCCTGATTAATTTTGCTTGCATTTTCTGGATTCTTATGTCAAGTTGCAATCTATTCCTATGCAATGGCTTTAGTTAGCCTTCTTTATCTAATCAGAAAGCCATGTTCTCTGAGACAAACTTCCTTATCGTTTACCCATAGATGTTGACTTCCGCTTCACCATCATCACTAATGGAACTGCCAAGGGGGTACACCAAGTCTCACCCCTCCGCTGGTGGCATTTGCACTTCATTATACGGCATATAATAGGCTGTGATACTTTGGTATGAAAGATTCAATATCAAAATAGATAGTTTGGCATACGCGCAGTTTAATTTGATTGGACTGGCTTTTGAAGAGTTTCCTCAGACACTGCATTGTGCTGATGGTTCCAGCGCTGGGAGCCTGGATTTCTTGTTTATTAGAGCTGGCGTAGTGAAAGTTTGCCACCTGATTAATTTTAATAGTTTAGCAAGGAACCTGAGGATAATGCGTATTGGCTGCCAACCTATAGATAAATTTTGTCCATTTGGTTGCAAAGATTTTGGCAGAAATAAAACCTGCTCTTTGCTGTTGTAGAGAAACATTTTGTTGGGTGAAACAGTGTTTTCTAAGAAAACCATGAGAAAAGCTGAGCCATGACAAGCTCAAACAAACAGATATGAAATGATACAAAGGAAAATTCTGATATCCCTCACACTGACTGCTGCTGTGAAAGACCTGAGAAGACTTTGTGGATCTACCATTCTAGTGCTTACAGTCTGTTTGCCAGGCAGCATTCAGAAAGAGCCTGCGGCAAGAAGTCAAGAAATCCGAGTCTCACTCCCAGCTCTGTTAATAGCCACTTTATTCTTCAGTGCCTCGATTTCCCCAGCTAAAGAGCACACTGTGCCACTGATTTCACTACAAAAGTACTTGCAGGTCTATTGATGAAGAGCGCTACGCAAGTGTTCATTGCTATCAGCCGCAGCGTGTTCCAGGAGGATTTGAAAAGGCTCCAGAGATCACTGCGAGACTCTGCAGATGAGAGCGCTGCCTAATTGCTGCAGGACTGTAATGCTCAACACCCAAACACTCATTCAATCCACAGGGAAATGCTTTTATTGAGCTTTCAGACCCTTAGGGAGCTACCAGTGCCCTGGGGTGACACTCTTCATACATCTCCTTCTTCCAAAATGGAAAGAACTAAAAAAACGTTTTACCCTCCTCCTGTGTTATCCTAGGTTCTTCTCCTTCAAATAAATTAGAGTGGGACTGAGTTTTCTTTACGTGTAAATTTTGTTTCTAGATAGCATTGCTGCTTCTGTTAGAGATGTCTGACTTCTTGGTTTGGAATGGGGCTGGAAGAAGGAGCTGCCTGCTGGGTGTGCGGGGTGGACAGGTGCTGACATCTCAGGCTCTGGCAAGGGGACTGAAAAAAATACAACAAATGTTCTCTGCTCTATTTCCAGCCGCTTAATTTGGAATATAAATGATTTACACTGAAATGATTAATCAACGCATTCATTATACTTGCATGGTTACTGTTTAGCACCAAAGCAAGTAAACAACAGTCTGCAGTAGAGCAGAAAAGATGAACAATCAGAGGCCTCAAATCTACAAATTAGTATATTAAGTGAACATCAAAATCCCTGAAGAGAGACCTTAAGTCACCCCACACAAAGGAGCAGGCACAACGAAGGCAAGAGCGAATCTATTCTAGTATTCCTTGGTGCAGATCTTCGCTTCCAAGCAGAACATCATCTATTACAATCAAAGTGAATCACAGAATTTGTTGTTGGGATAATGAAAAAGAATATTTAATTTATTTAAGAAGCACTTCTATTTAATGTAATTTATATGAGTGTGTGGGGTGATGAGTTGCTTGGTTGGATTAAATTCAAAGCTGTTTTTTTTCCTGAAATGTCACCTAAAACTTTCAAGTGACTTCAGAAAATTGTCCTACCAAAGGCATCAGAAATAGTCTGCAGGGAATTTTTTTCCCCATCTCTTAAATGTATTTTCATTCTAAAATCCTGTGAACACTCATTCTTAAAGTAATAGTTTAATAATTTCTATACAAATTTATCTTTTCTCCCTTCTCCTCAATTCTGTCTCTTTGGCGAGGTGAATTGCTAAGTTGTTCCAGTAATACCGAGTAATGAATGAGCAACCTGGATAAGAGAGATAATGGGAAAACGTGAGTTTGGACCTTCGGTGAGGAATAAATTTTCACTAACCAAAAACAAGACTCCTATCACACTGCACCTACCTACAACAGAATAGATAGGAAATAAAATGAAAGGATACACTTCACAGCTACGTCAGCTTGCATGTATATATTGACGTGTGGGAAACAGACTGCACGATACCTGCAGGTGGGAATGCACACAGGAAAGGCAAACACTCGCTTCTCACCATATCCACTTAGTGCACTTATTCCCTGGATAAAGCGTTTGAAGAAAACAGGATCGTTAAAGAAATGCCAAGGGAACTGGGCAGACACAGGGGATAGTAAAGCAGAACAACACTGTAAACCTCAACTTAAATAGAAGATAAGCAATAATTCATCAAAAGGCCGCTCACTTGAGAATAAGCACTAAAATAAGTGGATATCTTAAAAGTACTGTAAAATAAGCGCTTTCTCCTATTACTATTGCCAACCACACTGAATAAAATACACAAACAGTTCCCCAAACCACAGAATTGTCATAACACCCTCTTCAGAAATCCTTTTAATTTCTTTTTAGCTGTTCAGTTCTGCTTTCAGGTCCCCAGCTTATAGTTTACAGCTCGAGCCAGATTACATTTCCAAGACTTCGGGCAGAGAAAGGGAGCAACCAGAAGGGGAAAGAAAAAGAAAGGAAAAAAAAAAAAAAAAGGCATTATTTAGAACACAAAGCCTGAAAACAGCCATCCTCTTCAGTCCAATAGCATGGCTCTTGGTAAAACTTCATAACGTCAGAAACACAGGAAAGCCATGACAAAATCCATTTAAAACAATTAAGACCATATTCACCCCCCCACACACATACTGAATATATTGTGCTCTTAGTCCTTAACTGGCTTCACTTTAATCAGCCCTTGTGTATACAACACCTCATCAAACTTGGGAGGAGAGTTGTGGCTCATCAAACCTTATAAAGAGGCAAATTTCAGAGCCCCAGCCTGTATTCAATGTTCAACATATAATCCTGCCTGCATTAGTGCACCTGCCTTCTCTGCTCCAAATGCAGTTAAATAGGCCAGCTGTATAAGGATGTGTAGAAACAATGACTCCAGAGCTTACAACAGAAAACTCAAAACAAGAAACACTGCCCTTACACCATTACAGTCCCCAAAAGATCCATCTCCAAACAAACAGTGTGAGGGGAAGTTTCTGTAGCCACAACGAACAGCAACATGGCTTCTTTGGGGTTTGTTTATTTTTCAAGGATCAAGGATTTTGAGCATGCCAAACTAAGCTGGTGTCATGGTTTTGTGATTTTCGGTTATTGGTATTCCACATCATAACATCATGTAGTGGACATACCTAGTTCTCAGAAGAGAAGGACTACTACAGTCCCCACGGTACTTTGCTCCTTTGTTACCATTTTCCAGCCGGAGGGAAAAGATAGAAGCTCGCAGTATAAAAACTTGCAGATCACGAGACCTCGTCCCTTTTTCCGCCGTCTCTCGTCTTGGCAGCACCTCGCTCTCCAGCCGTCTTATCGTCGGTAGTAGAGTAAGGCCTACCTTGATTTTGGGACATTCTCTCTCTCTGTATTGAATTTATCAGCTTAAATTGTAATTATATTGTATTATAGTGTGTTGTTTTGCATTCCGATATTTTATTTAGTAAATTAGTTTGTTTCTCCTCAGATTGTTGCCGCTCTTCTTTGCTCTCAGGGCCATCTCCCTACCCTTTTCCCCTTTCCCCTTTTCCCGGGACGTGGGCCCTTGGGTCCCCCGTCCCCTTTGTCACGGAATCGGGCCTAACGCCCGTAAACCGTCGACAGCTGGGATGCTTTGGAGGCTTTCCACCAAAGCCAAGTTTAAGGCCACACTGATGCTCCATGCCCTTCTTGCAGGCAGCAGAAGCAGCTCCTCCCAAAGGAAACTGGAGGCAGGAAGCCCTGGTCGTTGAGTCCTGGAAGTCCTTGCTCTTAGTACCCAACTCAAACATAATTCCAGCACACCTACCTATGCTTACACCTACCTATGCTGACATTGCTGAGATGCTCAGCTTTCCTGGAGGTGAGCCCTCATCCATTACAATTACAGGCAGACCTGTGGCTGGATGGTTTTGCCCAGTGAGCAGAACCTGGATCCCTGGAGCTTGGGAAGTAACAAACAGCACCGAGCACATGTCATTGCCCCATCTTCCACAGCAGCACCACTGCTTTCTGACACGCAAGAAAAACAAATGTTTGCTTCTTGCATTTGTCCCAGTAGGAGTGGAAATGTGAAATATTTGCTATAAGATTTGAGATGGTGGCACAATTTTCTCTCTGTCAGAACAGAAAAGATGATTCATGAATAATCTATAGCCACTGTAGACTGAACCCTTAATCAGAACTACTCAAAACAAAATCAACTCTCTTACATAATTAAAGGAGGGAGGGGGTTCTCAGAGGTATATGCAGTAGAAACATGTCAAATCACTACTAAAAAGTATCCCTGCTCACCTGCAAATTATCCAATTAAACATCTGACAGGCACTGACAAATGTTATCTACCACTTTCACATCATCTGAATCTTAGTATAAAGAGCTGT